>NW_027496526.1:0-201608 GCF_021521415.1 Bidens hawaiensis
GAAATCAAATGGCACGATGGTTTCATGAACATCTACTATTTGAGGTCAATCACGGGTTAAAGTTATTCAAGCCATAGGTGCCAAGTATAAAGTATATCGACGAGATATATTTGGAGAAAGCTTGTGTTGAAGGTCAAGCCACTACGCACGATGAAGTGAGTACCTATAAAGACGTTTCCGCAAAGTCTTTACAAGACATTCAACATGTGGTATTATGATAACCCTACCGGCGAAGCAATTATCATTCTCGGAACCGGTCTGAGGATGGAATTTATATGAGTCATCAATCCAATGGGGCTAGTTAACTTATCAGAAATGGATAAAGACATGCTGTTCAAGAACAAGATTCTTTTTGCTAACGTCGACGATTATGATCGTGCTATGCAATTCCAGCGCTTTTTTCGTGCTTGCCACACGTTTGGAGTTCATAGTTGTGCTTATTGGAAGACGAAGCGTTGTAGCTAAGTTAAAGACAAAGAGCACGAGATAAGGGGGAGTTTGTTAGTGCACCATTTTGGTCGTCTCAATCTTTGTATTTAATCTAATTTATATTTATTAAGGTAAAGGGCATTTTGATAATTTACCAGTCCCATTCATTATGTTTATAAGATCATTCGTTAAGGATGTTTAACGAATTATGCTATACATTATTGTTATTTTCCATTCGTTATAGATGTTTAACGAATGGACCTAATCGTTATTGATTAGTCACCATTTGTCATGGAATGTTGACGAATGAGGTATAGCGAATGAGTCATTCGCTATACTCCTTAAGTTATGTATGGAATGAAGACGAATAAATCCATTCAATACGGGATGTGTAACGAATGGACTTCATCTTCTATATATAGGTTGTTTATTCCTTGTAATTTATTATGTGTTTTAATTATCTTTCAGTGAGTCGTTACTCTGCCGAAATCATCTCTCACGCAAACACTTCGTTCGATCTAACATATATATCACCTACACATATCACTAACTAGATCCTATATTATATATCAATCATGAATTGATGTATATTAAGCTCAATAAAGCTCTCTCATAAGTGATGGTTTAGAGAATCTAAGAAAGAATATCAGCTAAAAACCTTAATTCTATATGCTATTCCTACAGATCCTCTCATCTTCATCTCTATTATTACACTAAATATTACTAAATTTTATCTCATTTTCAATTAAATAATACTTTTATATACATTTATCATTACCTTTATTCTCTCCTCCACTCATAACCACTTATTAAAACAAATATTAAAAAGTTATAGATGGTGAACATTGTTTCTCAAAATGTACTTATGAGCAGTGTCATTTTTACTTTCATTCACTCACTCACAACCATTTACAACTACTCTTTAAAAAATAGAGGAATCTCTCACATAGTTTGAAGAAGCTTTTGTTCATGGTTTAATTTTTTTTGTATTATCTATATAAAGTAAGTGGTGGCTGGTCTCATAAACTTTAGCTAGATGTTTTAAATATTAGATAAATTATTTAGGAGATTACCAATGCAATGTGGCGGTCTGATGGTTGGTGATGTATTTGTGGAACAGTTTTGTAAATGGGCGCATGTTCGAATTTGGCTTCAAACAGGGTATGTATTTTTTTGCTTAACTTCAGGCCGGGGTTGGGGGGGGGGGGGTAATTTTTTTGCTTTTAACTTTTAAATATTATAACTTGTCTATTTATTTGCTTCGATATTAATTATTATTATAATTAGCTAGCTATATTCTTTTTTGTAATCTTTTGGTGGACATCAAACCCTTTCCATTTATTTTTCCTATTTTTTTTCTCATTTCCTTCAGATATAATCATCCTTATTTTATAGAATGACATTAAGCTTATACATGTATAAAATTGTATCACTAGAAAAGAATTGTGTGTATTAAAATTGATGATGGACCAACGTTCCTAAATTGTTCACCACCACGTTCACCGGCCGATACACGTTCCTAAATTGTTCACCACCACCACCACCACTGCACATTTTGTACTTTAAATACGTACACCACCACCACCAACGTTCCTAAATTGTTCTCTCCGTATTACTCTCTCTCTCTCTCTAACTTTTGTTCTCTCCGTACACTGGACCAACGTTCACCACCACCACCAACGTTCACTGGCCGATACTATGGACAATACCTTTTTGTCACTAGCTCCAACCAACACCAATTCCATTCTGGCAACGTCTCGAGATCGGCTTACGGAACCGTCTACCCAAATCTCGTAGGGAGTCGTCCTTTTTTTTCTAACTTTAGATCTCCAGATTCCGGCATATTACACCAAAATATTGGGCTGAGACCTAGAGTTTTACCAGAGTGAAAGTTCTTCCGGCGAGTTACAAAGTCGGCCTGGCGAGATTTCACGTCAACAAATTGTTGTTCCGGGAAAATAGCACAATCGTTGGCTCCAGATCATGTGGTAGTTGAGAGTTGCATCTTTGTATCTCCGCCGAGTGGCAGTGGCATCTCCGGCGAGTGACACTCGTTTCCGGCGAGTGGCAGTTGCATATCCGGCGGCTTCCGGTTGGTTTAGGATTGCTTGATTAGTTACGCGAGTTTACATATTCCGGTATCTTCTCCGGGGGGGGGGGGGGGGGGGGAATCCAGCCAGCGGCAACACCACAAATCATTCTTTCTACCCTTACCTTACCTGTTAATTATGTTATTATTATTATTATCATTATTATTATTAGTATTACAACCTATTATTATTATTAGTATTATTATTATTATACTTACTACTAACCATTAATTATTATTATTATTATTATTATTATTATTAATATTTATTGTTATTATTATTATCGAGTGCCCTATTGCTTGTGTGTGTGTGATTAGTGCAACCATAGAGCGTAGGAACCATGATTATTACTTAAGATCATGTCCTGAAACGATGGGTGTAGGAACAGGTAAAGATAGGGAGTATGTATTGCGTTTGACTTCTTGAAATGTGGGAACACTAAATAGTAAGTTGCTAGAATTGGTAGATGTGCTTAAAAGACGTAGGGTTCAAATAGCATGTCTCCAGGAGACTAAGTGGAAAGGGTATAGAGGGGCTGAGTGTATTGGGTATAAGTTGTGGTAGTCGGGTTCTGATGGAGCTAGGAATGGAGTGGGGTTTCTAGTGGCTAAGGAACTACACACTAGTGTGGTGGAGGTGATAAGACATAATGATAGGATTATGGTTTTGAGATTAGTACTAGGAGAGGAAGTAGTGGCAGTAGTTTCTGCCTACACGCCCCATGTAGGCTTTGGGGATCAGGAAAAGAGAGAATTTTGGGATTGTCTAGACGCAATGGTAGGGGGCATACCTAGGGGCGAGAGGATTTGTATAGGAGGTGATTTTAATGGACACATTGGTAGGGCTAACGATGGTTTTCAAGCCGTTCATGGGGGTTTTGGCTTTGGTGATAGGAATGAGACCAGAACTGAGCTCCTAGAGTTTGTGGTGGCACACGACCTAGGTATTTTAAATTCTTATTTTAAGAAAAAAGATTCTCATTTGATCACTTTTAGCAGTGTAGGACGCGACACGCAAATTAACTACCTTTTGATGAGACAAGGAGACCGACGTTGGTGGAAAGACTGCAAAGTTATACCTGGGGAGACAGTTGTGGCTCAACATCGACTACTGGTGACATATATAGGCTTTAGAAATAAGCTTATTGGTCGAGAGAAAAAAAGGTACTCCTAGAATTCGATGGGGAAGCTTAAGGATGATAATCTCCTACTGTTTAGGTATAAACTCATAAGGCAGACACGAGCTAGACTAAATGAGGACTCAACTCATATATGGGAAGCTATGGCGACAAACATTATCTAAGTAGCGAAGGAGACTCTAGGGGTAACAACAGGAAAGGCAGGTGGGCATAAGGAGTCTTGGTGGTGGAATGAGGCCGTACAAGACAAGATAAGGGGCAAACAACAACGTTTTAGGGAGCTTATGAGGTGCACGAATGAGGAGGAGCGAGTGGAATTGAGAGAGACCTACAAAACGGCCAAGAGAGAGGCGAAGAAGGCAGTGGCGGAAGCAAAGAACGCGGCCTATAAACGGATGTATGAAAGTTAGAAACAAAAAAAAGGGAACATGCTATGTTTAAGATTTCCAAAGCTAGAGAGCGTAGAAGGCAAGATCTAGGACCGGTGAAGTTCATAAAGGATATAGATGGACATGTACTGGTCAAGGAGCAGGACATCAAGCTAAGATGGCAAACCTACTTCCACAATCTTTTTAACAATGGGAGAGATTACCAAGAAGAACATGACAACACAACCTCCCAACGACAACAACCGAATAACTGTTACTGCCGACGGATAACAAGAGAAGAGGTACAGACTGCACTTAGGAGGGTGGGAAGAGCTAAGGCGGTTGGCCCAGATAACATACCCATCGAGGTGTGAAGTGTCTGGGAGAGGAAGGAGTCATGTGGTTAACTAATCTTCAATATTATCCTCAAATCTGGTAAGATGCCAGACCAGTGGAGGAGCAACATCGTAGTTCCTATATATAAGAACAAAGGAGACGCCCAATGTTGTGGTAACTACCGATGAATCAAATTACTAAGCCATACTATGAAGCTATGGGAAAGAGTGATTGAGGTCAGACTTAGACGGGAAACCAAGGTTACAGTGAACCAATTTGGCTTCATGCCGGGGCGTTCCACCATAGAGGCAATACACCTTATAAGAAGATTGATGGAAAAGTATAGGGAGAAGAAACGTCACCTGCATATGGTGTTTATTAACCTTGAAAAGGCATACGATAGTGTGCCAAGACAGGTGCTTTGGGAGTGCTTGGAAGGTAGAGGAGTACCGACGAAATATATAGAGATAATTATGGATATGTATACCAGGAGCACAACAAGTGTGTGTGCGCCCATGGGGGATACTGAGTCCTTCCCCGTAGAGGTAGGACTTCACCAGGAGTCAGCGTTGAGTCCGTTTCTTTTTGCAATAGTCTTGGATGAGTTGTCAAAGTCGATTCAGGGGACGCTACCATGGTGCATGATGTTCGCAGACGATATTGTGTTACTTGCGGAGACAAAACAAGATCTAAACATGAGGTTAGAGGAGTGGCGATCAACCTTAGAGACAAAAGGTTTAAGGATTAGTCGCTCTAAGACGGAGTACATCCACTGTGATTTTGGGGGTGGGGGGGGGGGGTAAATGACAATGATGACACACAGATCACCATTGAAGGGCAGGTGGTACCGCAGGTAACGAAGTTCAAGTATCTAGGATCATTTGTTCAGAGCGATGAGGAGTTAGACAGTGATGTGACCCATCGAGTCCAGGTAGGATGGTGTAGATGGAAAGCAGCCACAGGTATATTGTGCGACAAGAGTTTCCCAACTAAACTAAAGGGAAAATTTTATAGGGTCGCAGTTAGACCTGCAATGCTATATGGAACAGATTGCTGGGCCATCAAGAAGGCACAAGTGTGGAAGATGGAGGTAGCAGAAATGAGAATGCTACGATGGATGTGTGGGCACACAAGGTTAGACCGAATAAGAATGTTGTGTTTCGGGAGAGATTAGGGGTAGCGAACATATCAGACAAGATAAGTGAGTGGAGATTGAGATGGTTTGGACATGTGAAGAGAAGACATTCGACGAATCTTGTTAGATCCGTAGAAAACATGACTATAGAGGGGAGGAGGGGTAGAGGACGACCGAAATTGACTTGGGATGAGAGGATTAGGCTTGATTTGATAGACCTAAACCTCTCAGAGGACATGGTTGGAGATACGAATTCTTGGAGAAGTAGGATTAAAGTTAAAGATTTTTAGGGAGAAATGAGCACCTTAAGGCTTCTATTCACCTTAATTTATTATGTGTATTATTATTATTTTATTATTACTATTATTGTTTTTATTAGTACTATTATTATTGTTATTATTATTATTATTATTATGTCATTTACTTTATAATGCATCATACATATGTAATACAGAGCTGAGGGTCTCTCTGGAAGCCACCTCTATAATGCCTAAATCCCACCCTCCCCAGACCCTACTTATAGCTTTGCTGTTGCTGGGACTTAACTGGGTATGATTGATTGATATATAAAATTGTATATTATTATTATAGTTATAAATAGAATTCGTTTTAAATAGTTTAATTTTTATATGTTAATCAACCGAACCCACATTAGTGCACCACTACAAATCGAATAGTACGTAAATAGATCTGACCTACCAGACGCGTTATCCGAGTTATCCTGCTCTAAGCGCCGGGTAAATTACTAGTTAACAAATAAGGGTGAAGTGGTAGTGGTCATTGGTCACATAAATACTTGCCAACTTACCTTTATTTGTCAATTGCATATACATTTAATCCTTATTTCTCAATATCATATACTATTAACTTACTCACTAATACCATATTCAATTAAGTTTATTGACAAACATCCTTTCTTACATTCTCTGAATCATTACTTACACACCTAAAAAAGTACTTATTCGCCAATGCTAGATGCCACTACCCCATTTGTGATTAAAGGCAAAATGCTAGCCCTTCAAGTGATTACCAAATTGAAAATGACACTACTTCTAAAATAAATACGGACGACAAAAAAACATTGACACATATTTCTTGATGGTATTACTATACCACCCGTTGAAAAATCAAAACATGAAAAAAAAAGATAAAATAAATAAATCTTTAAAATCCAATTGGCATCTAACAAAATAACAAAAATGAAAACGAAACATAACTCATGAAAACCATTATAATTTTCTTTGAACAATATCTAAACATACATCTACGTCCTACTCCTAAACTACCAAGTATATAATAATATGTTGGTCTTAAGTTTGAAACATTCAAGTTGTTCGTTTATAACGTACGTCCATTTATTTTCTTGTTGTATCTGTTGGATATTATGGACCGGTTTAATTAAGTTAACTCGGTCGACCGAGTTATGACCCGAGAGAGTTACACCCTGGGTAACGAGCATAAAACCTGCTTAAGTTAGTTAAATGAGATTGACTAATAATAATAAAGAGATGGTATTACTAATGGACTGAGCTTTGGTGTTAGTGATTGACTTGGTGGCCCGTTTTGGATTAACTAGTTTGTCATAACTAGTTAACCCAATGATAGGTTAATCATAAGAAAACCCTAGCCATCAAAAGGGCTCTCAACCACCGTCGCCGACCTCATGCTGCCCCCCCTAAAAACACTGCCAATCAGCCCATGCTCGCCGGAAGAGGACCGTTATCATTGCTCCGTGCCGCCGTTGTCTGGCCAGCGCCACTCACCATCGCCGCTGCCTCTGTGCCCCACCACAATCGTGTTCACACGTTTTGTCACCTGGCACAGCTCATTAGAACTCGGGCCTCAACCGGTTATTCATTAACCGTGGTAGAATTAAATATTTTCGGTTTATGATTAATATTTAATTTGATAGTTTTGATTTGTTCTTATATTGTTTGTAACCGGACCTTGTCAGGTTCCATAAAAGTAATGATTGCTCGTTTTATTTATTCTGCCATGTTGATAATATTTAATGATCTTAATATTATTTATGAAACCTTTATTAAAATCGGGTTTAATCCCTAAACCGTTGACTGATCACCACTGGAACACAACAGTGGTATCAGAGCCTTGGTTACAACATACGAGTCAAACCCGGTTCTAAATCACAAACTTCTACGTTGTTGAATTTTTTGATTTAGGTAAAAAATTAGTGCAACATTGGTCTAGTCGATATTTTGTTATTTTATTTGGCCAAAAGGATTGCCCAATCTTTTTATTTTGTTGAATATGTAAATATGGCCCGATCATGTGTGTTTGGTTGATTATTTTTTGTTTTGGCCATATGGATGGTTCAAAAGTTGTATTTACTTTCGGTTTTTATTTTTTGTTTTTTTTGGCCATTTTGATGGTTCAAAATTGTAATAGGTAGGGTTTAGTTTTCATTATATGTACTGGTTGAATATTGATTGTAATGAGAAAGACCCGAAGGAAACACCGAGGATGAGGACAAGGAGTTCTTGAAGTCGGTGGGAGATACTAAAGATGATGGGATTCACCAATTGTCCATCCATGTGGTTGTTTTGTGTTGTGATTTATTTATAATAAGTATCTAATTGATAACTTACTTTAAAGATGAGACATTCTCTTAAATTACTAAGTGAATTGTCCTTAATATTTTAGTAAAAATAACATTTATATTATATTTGAAATACCAATTAAGATTAGTTAAGTTGTAAAGGATTAACCTTGAATTATCAATTATTAAGCCACACAACTCTTGAAAAATTATAGAACTCATGTAATAGTCACCCAAGAGTAGTTAAAATAGGTTATGTTGCACACTCACTTGACAAGTAATTAACCGATTTTAGTTGATGAATGTCAAAAATCCGTTTTCCCAACATTTTCAATCATTTCAATTTTAAAATGTTTAGTTACCACTAATACTTCACTTGATCCATGTCAATATTAGGATTTATGTTTTTTCCTCAGCCAAGCATTTACAAGAATGGTAGTTCCCTGACTTATCATCAAGCTTGGTACTTGGTATCTCTTTTGAAGTTGTTTAATTTATCAGTCAAGCCCTTGCAAGAGTGGCAGTTCCTGAGCTTATCGCCAAGCTCAGAACTTGGTGTCTATTTTAAAGTAATCCAAGGCCTCACGAGACTAGCAATTTCTCGGTTTATCGTCAAGCTTTGCACTTGGGGTATCTTGTAAGAGTATTTTAACATTCCTCATTAAGTGATAATCACAACATAAGCTTTACTTATTAAAAACAGATCACATGTTCAACCAATGTTGTTAAACTTCAATTGAGATTCATTATTAACCAATATGATACTATGAAAGTTTAGCCAATAGTAAACATAATGTTAACCATCAAAGTATTGAATACAAACATGATCAAATTAAAATAATCTAACCAATTTGGTTGACTAATCTTTGATGCTAATGACTTCTTCCAAGAACTTAATCTTCTTAATCTTCAAAGGTAGATAATTCTCTTATTAATGGTGTGAAAGGAGGTGGGTGAAGTGAATTTATTGGTGTGTAAGGTGTATTGAATGTGGAAGATGGGAATTCAACTTATAGGCTGATATGGGTGCCAAAACACGGCCATGGTGACCTTTTTGTCATGTTGTAATTAATGCTCAATGTCACGTCGTACAACAAGTGTGAACACGGTCATGGTGAGTTGGGCATGAACGTGGTAAGTCAAGAACAATCCAAATTTGTCTTTTCCCCTTCTACTTTCAACATGGGGTGTGTTTTGGTAAAGCACAACCATGTTAAGCTTCAAAACCTTTTATTTTGTCTTTTCTTCTTGTTCTTGAGAACATGGGTGTGTTGAGGTTAACATAGCCATGTTTTGTCTTCCTGAATTTTGTCTTTACTTTGTATTCTCTAGACATGGCCATGCCTTTATTCACCATGGGGTGAGTTGAGTCTGTTTTCACTGTTTTTCTTCATATATCAGCTCGTTTTATTCTCTATGACTATATTTACCTATAGATAGAAATCATAAACATTAGTGGTTATATATTCTTATATAATTGCCAATATTACACTTATTTGGAGACATTTTAGTGCCGAAAAGATGTATAATTTATTATACATATGATATTACTTGTCATAGCTGCGTATTATGACTACGAGATATGGCAGATGGATGTCAAAACTGCTTTTCTTAATGGACACATTTATGAAAATGTCTATATGGTTTAGCCTAAATGTTTTGTAGATCCCAAATATCCTAATTGGGTGTGCAAACTGAATAAGTCCATTTATGGACTCAAACAAGCATCTCGCAACTGGAATCTTCATTTTGATGAGAAAATCAAAGAGTTTGGTTTTAATAAAAATGAAGATGAGCCATGTGTTTACAGAAAGGCTAGTGGGAGTACTGTTGTAACAACACGGGTTTTTCATATAATACGTTAAATACCAATACCTGACCCATTTTCGTTTCGGATAATTTCTTTAATAAAATAATGCATTTATAAAGTTATTATTATTTTGTTTATCATATTTATTAATTATCCTTTATATCTTTGGTTTATTTACACATTTTACCCTAAACTTAAGTTTTAACCTATTTCGTACCCATACCTAAAGTTCTAGGACTAAATTGCTAGTTTATTTAACTAATATATTATAATCAGGATCCAAACCATCCAAACCCGTATCCCGTTCATACCCATACCCGTTTGTTTTCTTCATCCATAATCTTCGTCGTATAGTTGGAAACTAATCGTATCAAATCTTCATAATGCTTAATCAAGCTCCACCGACGTTTTAGTATGGGAATAATAATAAAAAACGATGTAGTTGTTCAACTTTCACAAACTGTCAGATATCATTATATTGTCATATCAGTTAGGGTTAACAGGAATACAATTAAACCGATACATGTGTTCCTGCAACCCCTGTGACGTAAACCCCTAACCTAATTACAATAATAAAAAATCCGTCAAGCCCCTATCGGATTCAAGAACAGGCTGCGATGAAGTATTAGTTGTTCGCAGGCAATTCGCAGCCATATCTGGTAATTAATACGTGTATCAAGTTCGTTTTAATCCATATAACATTAACCTTAAGGTTAATTAAACCTATAGCAAGTATATTGAACGATTTAAGATTCTAGGGTTCTTAATTAAAATTGGGATTTTATCAGAACAACATTTAAATTATTGCTTTTGTGTTATCACCAACTGACACACCAGCCCAGTTGGCTGGTGTGTGTGTGTATAAAATAAACTATTTATTTATATTATAACTATTTATTTTAAATGACTATTTGTTTATTTGCAATATATTTATTTAAACAATATTATCACATATATTATGATTAGTTAAACATTTATTTACTTATATTATATTTATGTAATACGATACATATTATATATACTTAGTTACACATTATTATCATTAAGGTAATTTACTTATTTATATATTTTGATTCGTATTATCATAATTATATATCATATTTATTTATTAAAATAATTATTCATAAGTCCGATTATACGTTTATCGCATTTAGTTTAAAGATGATTTTATAAATAATAAAAGTAAGGCTTCTTATGATTAAATGATAAACAATAATATTGTTTTTACAACAATAATAATGTTAGAAATTAATCGTTCGATCAATAACATTCTAATCACAATCGTAACTCAAGTCACATCGAAATCCTAAATTCCTTATACGCGATATATCATTTATAATTAATTCTTAATATTATATTATTTAACTAGGATTCATTGACGGTAAAATTCCGCAGGTTTAGCATTCCAGCCCCATCCGTTGATCTTTTGTTCATCTAATCAGGTGAGTAATCACTCCCCTATTTTACTTCTTTACAAATACTTTTGGGGACTTATGCGTACCAATTATCAAACTACACAGTTTATCATATTCTCAAATACAAACTGTTAATATTTGTGTTGTGTATCAATTGAATGACTACTTACTACTTGTTTTTTTATGTGTTTATTTATCGCATTCGAAGTGGTCCATCATTATAATCTATCATATCATGTGGTAGTGGTCGGCGTCCGATCACATGACAATGGTTTCACCGACAATTCAATTATTCTATCATGGTAACCAATGCCCGATTCTCATGGCAACAGTTTGGCCCACACATCATTATTTGTTTACATTGTTTATGTGCTATGGTTTGATTGTTTATACTCCCGAATAACAGTTTTGCGGGTTTTCTTATATTATTATTTTTAGTGTCAGAACAGGTGATTTTTTCACTCAACCTTGTATTGACAAAGCTTTTCTATTTTGTACGCATTTGCAGATTGGATTATCTATCAAGGTGAAGAACATTTAGTGATGACCTTTAGGATAAAATGTATACAAGATGGTTTAGATTTGTTTTGTAATATTCTATTAAATGATGTACTTATTTGCAAATTGTTTATTTAAATATATATTTGTCATATATTAATTTGCATGATACTACCTTGTGAGATGTGAAAAATCAGTTCACGCTCCGCATTTCCGCCTTAGGTTTATCAGAACCAGAAGGTTTACGATAGGTCATTAGAAAATTCCTAGAAACATACTTAGGACCTCGTACGTGCTTAATTGTTTACGCTATGTGTTCTATTTATTTGTTTACAACTTACATATTTACTTGTTTATTTAATTGCTAACTTAAATGCTATTTATACTGTCATGCACACACAACTCCGATAAATATTTTTATAACTCAGAGGCAATGTCTCATTCTTAAAATATATTTTCATTTGATGTTAGTAGTTTGTTTTCATTGTTGGGAAATTTCATAAGAATTCCCTGGATTTGTTTTTGCCCTTTCCCCGTAAAGCTAAAGAGTGTGACAAGATTCCCAGCCAAAGTAGAAATTTTCATACAACCGACACTTTAAGCGGTTAAACGTAATCGGCTAGACGGTTACACTCATCATTATGTTTTATTATTTTTAAAATGTATTGTCGGGTGAAAAACCCATGGTAAGCCATGGACACGCTAACTATTCATTCTCACAACTTGTTAGATTTGCGATATTTTGTTGGAGCATTATCATCCGTGGTGATACACGATATGCTTCAACTACTCATGTTTACATTCGTTTATTCATTATTTAGTTTGGTCGGTTAAAACGTCATGTAACGTTTATGGGCCAACAAACTCAATTATATTATAGATATGTTATTTATCTGGGCCATTATGCCATGGACAAGCTCATGTGAAGCCCAACTCACACATTTGTTTCATTTTGGTATGCTAACAAGTTGGGAAAATAAAATGTCATGGAAAGCTCATGAGAAACCCAACACATCGAAGAATCGTTTATTCTTTTATTTGTTTCCTTACATGATTTCATTGGAACAACTTATAATTTGATTTATTTACATAATTACTCAAATACATTTGAATCAAGCTTTATTGATTCGATCTATTCATATACTCAAAAACATTTTGAATTCCCATTATTGAGCACAAATCATTCACTCATCAAGACTCAGTTATCACAAGTCGATTGAAACAATTAACATATTTTATCATGGAATTAGTTTTCTCGCAATTATTTGATCACATTCACAAATTATCAAGGACAACTAATGTTATATTTTGGTTTTCTCGTACACATCTACCATATTATTAAATTAACAAACATTATATCAAATAATTTAAGTATCTTTATAATACATTTCATTATTCAAATGGTTTCCTCATACTCATGTTATCACATATTCAACTACGAAACATATCTCAAATAATTTATCACATTCATAAACTACCAAACACATTTCAAGTTATCGTCCTCAAAATTGTAATTGTTAACATCTCAAATTGTCATGCTTTGATAGAACTCTTTTACTCACATTGAGCATTATATTTTAATTTTAACTTATCCTAAGTTATGAACTAACACTAGTACAACTTAATTAAATTTCTTTTTCCTCAGTAACTTGTAAGGCTCCATTACCGGCGCCTCACTTTGGACGTTGAATTTACTTATAAACACAGTTTTAAATATCAGAGTTAATTAAACCTTTACATGGAATATAAAACTTCAATCGTAACATAGTACATAACTTTCAAATCTTGTCCTAACAAATATTCATAGTCATTTAAAAACAAAACATAGTCTTTAAAACATCATAACATTTTCTTGAGATGCCAGTATCTTCAATTCCATGCCATGTGTCCTCATCAAGCGAGCTGTCTTATCCTACTCACCTGCGTGCATACAAAAAGTCAGCTACGCTGAGTGAGTTCTAGTTAATCAATTAGTTTACTTTTCATACACATATACGTTCCTGAAGGTACACATTACATACTTAACCTGTTCATCATTCTTACATATACGTTCATAACTAACCTTTCATTATAAAGAGCATTACGCCCTACATACCTCAGATATTATTAGGGTCTGATGCCCTACATCCTCGGATATTATTAGGGTCCCGTCTCTATTCTTCCTCAGATATTATTAGGGTCCGGTACCCTCCATCCTCGGATATTATTAGGGTCCGATATCCCTTCTTACCTACTATTATGTCGTACCTTTCTATATATATATATATATATATATATATATAATTTTAGATTTCATACGTACATACATCATTCATTCATCGTATACAACAATCATATCATCAACCCATTACCTGGAAGTACATGCAATATCCGAAGATTATTCACGCACCTACAAGCATTCATTCATACATAAATCATACAATGCATACACTTACCACTTAAGGTAAGTGTATTAACTAATCACATCGAGTATGCACACAGCCCCGGAAACATAACAAGGAATGGGGTTAGAAACTCACCTGAACTCTGTTACGTTCACCATTAATGGTTATCCCTTTCTTTAGCTGTGCGCGACTAACTGTATAATAATTACACTTATCAGTTAACTATCACTACCCATATCGTATTTCTAGTTTAGTTATAACCCTCAACGAACGAGGGTCCGAGGGCAGCGGGGTTCTAGGGGCGGCAGCCCCATGCAGGGTCCAAGGGCAGAGCCCCTGGCTGGGGTCAAGC
The DNA here is from genome assembly GCF_021521415.1 of Bidens hawaiensis. NCBI lineage: Eukaryota > Viridiplantae > Streptophyta > Magnoliopsida > Asterales > Asteraceae > Bidens > Bidens hawaiensis. The sequence goes on from NW_027496526.1 coordinate 14,513, forward strand.
TGCCAGGTTAGCTTGGAAAAATTTTATTTCCATTAACTGTCGTAACACATTTTTCATTAGAATTCTAATTTATTGTTTTATTTGCTAACTCATAAAGTTCGAGGGCGTCTTTGTAATTAATCCATTTTAATCTAAGTATAGGGACCTTTCTGTCATTCTTTCAAAGTTTAATTCGTTATCCAGTTCCTTAATGAATGGGGCTCATTCGTTACTTCTTGACGAATGGACTTTATAACGAATTGAACCTTTATAATGAACTGAACCTTATAACAAACTGGTCTTTATAACGAATTGAACCTTTATAACGAACTGGCCCTTATAACGAACTGGGGGTTCATTTGTCATTTCTCCGTTAACGAATTACTTAACGAATGGCTTAACGAATTAAAGCTTATTCTTTACTTTTCCTTAACGAAGGGGCATAACGAATTACTGTTAATTCGTATTCCTCCGTTAGCGAATTAGGGTTAGGTCAGAGAATGTCAGAAACATTCTCTGACATCCTTAACCTCGCACGCCGTTTTCCGACGCCGTCATCGCCGGAAAACTGGGATCTCGTCGGTAAAGCGAGATCTCACTCGTTTTCCACCGTTTTTCGTCCTGTTTGATCTAGATCTAAGCTAGGTTGACCCCTAATCTCGTCTTTTGATCGGTTTATACCCGATTCCATCCGGATCTCGTGGCTTTAACGGTTTAGGGTGTCGGCTCGTCGTTTCACGACTAAATCTAGCGGGTTTGGATCCATATAATATCATTTTATTATTACCTCGGGTCGGGAATCGATTCTTCCCCTTGGTTTCGGTTAGAGAAAGAGAGAGATGAGAGAGAGCTTAAGTGTGTGTTTTTGATGGTGTATGGAATGGGTGGAAATGGATGGATTATGGGTAAATTAAGGTTTATATATCATGGCTCATGGGCTTAAGCCCATGGTCTTTCTCCCTTCCTTATTAACCCAAGTCCATTACCCATACTAATTAACCCAACAAAAGCCCGACTCATAATAACTCATATTTTATTACCCGAAACGAGAAAACGGAATGCTACATAACTCATCTGAAATCTATACGACTTATCAATACTCTCATTAAATATCATATTCATTAATCATAGAATGTTTTCTCAACATCAAACAACATAAATCATCTATTTTCTATAACCGCCTTATGGCCATATGTTTACTCAAGGAGATAGCTCCTGAGATCTCTAAAATATAAACTCAAATTCAAAACATTAATGCAATTAATTCAATCTTGTTCATTAACCTCTTTACTAGAAATTTCAATTCATTTATCCCTACTCATCCTCACGACCACAACAACAAGCTCAAGCTTACTAAACCTACCTCAATTAGACTTTATTTTTGCAACTCGTTCAAGTTCAACCTAGTCAAGCAACCTTAACTCAATTAACCTCAATTATATAAGTTTTTATAAATTCAATTAATCAATGTGTTTTAAATCAGTTAAATCAAATCAATCGTAATTAAGTTTCTCAAAGGAGATTTTTTATTGTTTTCGTCATTTTTATCTAAACATATTTTGTACACTACAACAACTATTTATTTTGGTTTTAGAAATTTTTATATTCTATTTAAAACAACTCAAGAGTTCAATTTATTTTTAGCAAGATTTTATACAAATATGATGTACTGGTTTACAATCAAATGTATTAAAACTCTTCTCACAATGTTATGTGTTGGGCTTAGACTAATTGGTTTGTACTTAGTTGTTGGGATATGTATTTAAACCGAGATACTTATGGATGTCGGTGGGCTTTGGGCTATTGTTGGGCTAGTTAGTTTGTTACTCTATATATAGTTCACTTTTATAGGGTTTTTGTTGTTCGTTCATGTAGTATTTTGGCCGTTCACCTTGTTATAGTGAACGAGTATTGTATCGTTCTTAAGCACCCGAAGTTTATATAACATGCGTTTTGAAGCATTCCCGTGTGTTTTACGTGTTCTTGAATCATCTTGTGTTGGATTTCCGCACCAACATCAAGATCCATTGATATCATATTGAAAGATTCGTCTTGGACCTTACAATTGGTATCAGAGCGTTAGACCTATTCAGGCTCGTTATTGTGATATCAAGGATTCAAGATCTTAGTTTATTGATGGTTTGGTTGTATTTTCCGGTGAACTGTTGTTCGGAGAAAAGAAGATCTGTTTTGGTGAAAAATTGGTTTTTGGTTTGGAAACAAATCAAATTCCATAATACTCGGGAGTTTGTTACAGTCAAAATCTGAAAGATTCTTGGGTTCTCGGTTTAAATCAAGTGTTTTTGGCTACATTTAAGTGTTTTCGGCTACCTTTGAGTATTTTCGGCTACGCTTAAGGGTTTTTGGCTAAACCTAGTTCTCTGTCAAACACAATACCAGTTTCAGTCAAAGATTGGTAGTTCTCAGTCAAGAACCAGTGTTCTCGGTCAACGTATTAAGTTCTTGATCAACAACCCTGGTTCTCAGTCCACGTGTGCTAATTCTAGTTCTCGGTCAACGAATCTAGTTCCCGGTCAACAATTCTAGTTCTCGGTCAACATACCATGAGAACTCAGTGGGCCTGATCAAACTGATTTGGGCTTTTTGTGTATTGGACCTTAAAATTGATTGGATCTAAACTTCACTTGGACTAGACTGATTAATATGGATCAACTAAGTAAGATTAATGGGTCATCGAATGTATCACTTCATCAGGATTTGGACTCCATCATGGGGACCACTACTCGCGTGCCCCGTCTGCTGTCTCACGAGGGTTTTAGCGAGTGGAAGTTTCGTTTCGAAGAATATTCTAAAATGAAAGATTCTAAAATATGGAGAAGCATAGTCAGGGGTCCCCAAGTCACCACTTACCAGAAGGAAAACTCTACTGAAATTGTCGTGAAACCTGTTGCTATGTATGATGATGATGATCTTGTTAAAATGGAAGAGGATGAAAAGGCTCTCTCAACCTTGACTATGGCACTCTCACCTGAGATTGCCCTGGGTTTTAGAGAATTACAATCAGCTAAAGAACTGTGGGAAGCCCTGATTGAGGTGTATGAAGGAAACGAAGATATGAAAAGAAGCCGTTGAGATCTACTAAGACAGAAATTCAACATGTTTAATCATGTTCTGGGAGAATCATTAGAAACTCAGCTTCAAAGGTTCATTGCTCTTGTGACTGAAATGAGATCTGTTGGCATCAACTTAACAACTGCTGAAACTAACAACAAGTTGGTGAACTCATTACCTCAAAGTTGGTTCATGAACGTTGTTGTCATTAAGAAGACTAAAGACATCAACAGGTTGACACTGTCTGAGGTTATGGCCATCATCAAAGCTTGTGACATGGACGACAAGCAGCGTGCTATTAACCATGCAAACCCCTAAAATGCAGCCGGTTCCAATTTTGCTTCTAACAATGCTCTCACCTCCCAAGATAGCTTCTCTATGTTCAAAACTACTCAGGGACAACATAAATTTCAACCTCAACCAAACTTCTCCATGTTTAATTCCACTCAGGGTCAGGGTCAATATTTTCATGTCTCACCACAACCTGCACTAGTTTTATTTGCTAAACCTGGTCAATCCACCGCTAGTGCTCAGTCGTCCGGTGTTTCTCCCAGTCAGAATCTCAGTCAGACACCCGTTATTTCAAAAGAAACTCAAGAGAACATCGCGTTAATGGTGGGAATCATGAACTGTTACAATGCTTTCCTGGTTAGAGATTTAGTTCAACCCGTAGTGGCTGCCGAACTTGATCAAATTCATCCTGATGATGTAGAGGAAATGGATATCTCTTGGTAAATCGCCATGGCAGTGTTTCGGGCCAAGAAATTTACTAAGAGACCTGGAAGAAATAATTAGAACATGCCAAATAATCAGAAGGTGGGTTTTAACAAAGACACTATGAGGTGCTATAACTGCCATGAGCCGGGTCACTTTGCTTGTGAGTGCACCAATCCATCTAAAGAAGGAAACATGGAAAGGGCACTGGTTCCCGTGCGTAATGCTGAGGAGAAGCTGGAAGTAGCTCAAGTGATGGTGAAAGGGGTATGGTTCTCAACAATTCTCATGAACTGATCAGATGGCTGCTCTCAACTTGAATAATCAAACTGCTAATTTTGCTCATGTGGAAAAGATTGAAGAGGAAAATGCTACGGAGGAACAAGTCAAGGAACTCCAATTCGCATTCATGGCATTCACTTCTTCCAGCTCGTCTAAGGTAAGTTCTTCTCCATGTTCTCAAGCTTGTATTGATAAGTTAGATCTTTACAAAACATATAACAGTAACATGCTTAGAGAAATGGAAATGATAAAATCCAAAAATCATAAACTTAAGAAAAATGAAAAAGCGTATTTGGATAAAATAGAGGCACAGAAAAAGGACTTTTCAAAACTAAAATCCGATTTCAGTTTGAAATGTTGTCATCATCTTGACGCCATACTGAAAATTGTTGAATTAACTGCTGAACTGGAAGCCGCTAAGTTAGAGGTCTTTAATCTAACTGGGAAATTTAAAAGGGGTGAATTTGATTTCAAGAAATTTGATGTTTCTAGTAAGGTAGTTAATTCTATGATTGAAAATCAGTTATGGTGGAAAGAGAATGAGGGTCAAGGTATAGGATATAGTCAGATACCCCCACTATATAATGACAACTATATAGGTTTTCCTCTTACTAAAGAGCATGAAGAAAAGATCAAAGATATGAAATATGGTAAACCCGCTAACAGTGAAAAGAACAACTCTTCAAAAGTGAACGACTCTAAAGTGTTTACTTCGTGTGCAGAAAAAGTAATCATTGAGGAATGGACTGATGAGGATGATGACTCCAGTGTTTCTTTTAATAAAGACTCTGATTTTGATGTTTCTTTAAAAATGCCTAATTTAAATTATGTTATTCCGACTGTTTGTGTGGGCTCTGGTTTTAAGAGCAAGGATTCTTGTGTGGTTGATTCTATTAAGACTTTGGATTCTAATAATGTTGTTTCTGATAAATTTAAACATTCAAAAAAAATTCAACAAGCACTCACCATCTAAGTTTGTCAAAGAGGGATGCTCTAATGACAGACAAGGTGGTGAACATCATTCTAAGCATGCTGGTCCACACAACCGGTCAAGACAAGGAGTTACCCAAAATAATTTCTATGTTAAAAGTCAAACTTTTTTTAATTGTGGTACTCCTGGTCATATTGCCAGAAATTGTCCACATCATTCATATGTTCCTTATTATGGGTTTTATTAGAGGAATATGCCTTATGTTCCTTACAATGCCTATAGGCAAAATTTCAGGCACTATCGTACTAATCCCTCTGACGTTGACTGGAACATAAACAAATCTGGCAGGTTTAGTCCTCATCAGACCCAACCCAACATGTTTCATAAAGAGGGTAAGAATGATGTTTCAGTTCCCAGAATGAACATGAATTCGAAACCGAAACAAGTGAGAAGGACAAAATCATCTGTCTCTAACCCACAAAATCGAAGATCAAGTCGTCCATTCGTACATATAATGCTAAGTCTTACAACGATAGACATGAATGGGTGCCTAAATCTCCGATAAAAAAGAATTTGAATTTTATGTTAGACGATCAAAAGGATATGTCAAGGAAACCCGTGACAACTTTGGATGAGTCAGGGATACCCAGTGTAACTATGGACTGGGTACCAAAGTCTAACTGATCTCGCACATCGTGCATGAACAACTATGGAGGAATATCATCAGACCATGGTATGTTGATAGTGGCTGTTCCAGGCACATGATAGGAGACATTTCCCAGCTACATGACATTCAAATCTTTAATGGTGGGTATGTGCCTTTGCGGGAGGAGAAAAGGGGAAGATCACTCAGAAGGGTATTGTAAGTAACGGTGTTCTGAAATTCAAAAATGTTAATTTTGTTCCAGAATTGAAGCACAGTTTGTTGAGCGTGTCACATATCTATGATAAAGGGTTTTCAACTCATTTTACTAAGAAAGAGTGCTTGATTTTGAAACCTGGTATCATCATACCAGAAGACTGGATTCTTGTTCAGTCACAAAGAAAAGATAATGCTTATGTGATCGACATGAACAAAAATGTTCCTGATGAAATAACCTGCTTGTTTTCAAAAGTGTCAGAACATAATGCCATGCTTTGGCATCGTCGTCTTGGTCATGCGAATATAAATCGACCAAGCAGATTTGGAGTCATACGATGTTCGTTGGTTGGAAGAAAACGAAACTAATGCTCGTGTCGGTCCTGACTGGTTGTTCGACTACAATGAACTATTCAAACCGTTCAATGTGCTTCCAATCACCAATTCAAACGTCTCAGGTGATGCTTCCGTAGACACTGAGAAAGAAGATCAATTTGCCGTGTCTCATATATCTCTAGTTCTGGATGACGATCTGACAGAACCAATCGATGTCACCCCGTCCATGCCTGTCAATCAACCAAAAACGGTCACAACAACAACGTCCTCACCATCTCCATTAGAAAGTGCTTCAATGATTGAGGGGGAGAGTCCTATTCGTCAAATTTTCGGGAGCACACTTTTTCCCGATGCCATTATAAATGAATATGTCGCCAGCACCTCGTACTCACATAGTACAGCGACTTCTGGATGGAAGAACCCCCTTACCGATGTTGATGTAAATATGTCAAACTTGCACTCTACCGGTGATGTTTCCGATCAATTGGTTCCATCAAAAATTAAGAAAAATCATCCAATTGAGAATGTCATAGGTCCTCTTGAAATAGGTGTGTCCACCAGAAATCAGACAGGACACATAAACAGCTGCTTGTTTTCCTGTTTCATCTCTCAAATTGAGCCAAAGACGGTAGAAATGGAACTTCAGGAACCGAGTTGGGCAGATGCTATGCATGAAGAATTGAATCAGTTTGATAAGCTAAAAGTTTGGAGATTGGTTGAGTTATCGGAAGGAAAGAAAGCACTTGATATGAGATGGGTCTTCCGAAACAAGCAAGATGACACCGGGGTTATTGTTCGAAATAAGGCACGGTTGGTAGTTCATGGTTTTCGTCAAGTATAAGGGTTAGATTACACTGAATTCTATGCTCTAGTGGCCAGACTTGAGGCCATCAGAATTTTTCTGGCTTATGCGTCATTCATGGGGTTCACGATTTATCAGATGGATGTTAAGACCGCGTTTTTGTATGACGAAGTCAAAGAAGAGATCTACGTGGATCTGCCACCGGGTTTCGTTGATTCCAAGAAAGCAAATCACGTCTACAAGTTAGACAAGGCATTGTATGGGCTCAATCAGGCTCCTCAGGCGTGGTATGCTACATTGACAACACATCTTCAAGATCATGTTTACTAGTGAGGGACCATTGATCAAACCTTGTTCCTTAAACTGTCGAAAAAGATTTGATTCTAGTCCAGATCTATGTGGATGACATTATCATTGGATCCACCAGTGCTGAGTTATGTGTAGAATTTGAAGGAGTAATGAAGAAAAGATTTGAGATGAGTTCGTTGGGAGAGATGACAACATTTTTAGGGTTGCAGGTTCGTCTGAGCTCGACGAAAATTTAGCTGCATCAAGGGAAATATGTTGAAGATATGCTTGCTAAATTTGAGTTTCAGGACTCCAAGAGTTATACTACTCCTATGGCGGAAAGACCACTCCTGACATCTGATCCGGAAGGGAGTCCCATAGATCAAACATACTATCGATCGATGATCGGGTCTCTGATGAATCTCACCGCCAGTCGTCCCGACATCATGTTTGCAGTCTGCCAATGTGCTCGTTTCCAGGCTAATCCTAAACTCTCTCATTTAATTGTTGTTAAACGTATTTTTAGATATCTAAAGGGACAACCGAACTTAGGTCTTTGGTATCACAAAAACTTATACTTTGATCTTTATGCATTTGCTGATAGCAATTATGGTGGAGATGACATTGACAGGAAATCCACGTCTGTCGGCTGCCAGTTTTTGGGCGATCGTCTCATCTCTTGGAAATGCAAGAAACAACAAACGGTATCCACGTCAACTGCTGAGGCTGAATATGTTGCTGCATCAGCTTGCTGCTCACAGTTTATCTGGATGCAAAACCAACTGCTGGATTACAGTTTGGAATTTGTTGATACTCCTATTTTCTATGATAATGATGCTGCCATTGCAATTGTTAAGAATCCGGTTCAACACTCCAAAACCAAGCCCATCGACATTAAAATTCATTTTATTTGCGACGTTATGACCAAAAATTGATTCGCCTTGAACAAGTTCACACTGATAATAATGTGGCGGACTTATTTACAAAACCGGTCAGAACAGCCAAATTTAATGTGCTTGTGAGTTTTTTTAAAAATGCTTCGTTTCGAGGATTGAGTCTTTTTGAGAATAAATTTGTACATATTTTTTAAACTTGCACAAATTTAGGGGGAGAAAATTTAAAAATTCAAAAAGAGTGTGTGTGTGTGTGTTTATTATTAAAAAATAAAAAAACAATAAAAATAAAAATAAAAGTTTTGATTACATTTTCAAGATTCACTCTCGCTTAAAATTATGTCGGTTGCTCAAGTTTGAAGAACATATACTTGTATATGTTTGGTCCGGTGATCTACTCGTAGATTCACAGGATAGTCATTTATCTAAAGACTGAAAGCATCCGGGGCGATTGTGATGTGTTTTCATGTTTTGAATTCTTTCACTTATAGTTATGTCGGTAACTCTGAGTTGGAAGGATATGTATCTTCATATGTGTTTGGTCCTGTTAACCAGTTGTGGTCATACGAGATAGTCATTTACCTGAAAGCTAAAAGTGACCGGGGTGACTGAATTCTCAACATGTGTGTCTTCTTTAACTCCTTGGGAAATGATATGATTATTTAGTTAACAGCTTTTAGAAGTTTCAAATATTTTCAAATGAAAATTGATCCAACCTTTGGAAAATGATAGATAAATTGTTTTTGCGTGCCTAACGGGTGAAGTTATTAAGCTTAAAAGGCTCTAGAACAGTCATTTATTTGTATGGTAGCTTTCCATGATGAGTAAAATTAGAAGTGATATAAACTAAATATGCTGAACTTACTGTGGAGAGTCATTTTAAAGACATGTGCATGTCTCCATATACATCTCTCCGAATGATAGGCAGAAAAGCAATTACACAGCCTACGAGCTCGTTAAAGAATTACTACAGTCAACTGCATTGAAGCCTCCTCAAGTAGTTGCTGTAAATGAAGATGATGAAGATATCCCCAAGGAACCAGCCACCGATCTCATTCCACGAAAACGAATGAAGAAAGATCCGAGACCTGGCGTGCTAGTTACTGAAGCTGCAACAACAACAACAACAACAACAACAACAACAGCAACAACAACTAGCCTACAACAACAACCTCATCAACCTGAGTCGAATGTTCCTGAGACTCATGTTGATCCAATCCCATCCACCGTAGAGCCTTAGACTCAAGATCAGATTTTTGATGATATTGCCCATGAGTTTGAATTTGAGGTTGATTTTCAACATGCTGACGCCCCTTCTGAATCATCTGGCCCAGCCAATCAGGGTCAGTCAAGTTCTGGTGTTTCTGATAAGATTGCTCAGATTCTTGCCTTGCAAGAAAAATATCTACAAAACAAAGGTAAGGGAGTTGTGCTTGAGGATGCTCCCGTTGATGTACAAGCTCTTCAACGTCGAGTCTTTGAACTCGAACAAGACTCTGTCGTCAAAGATGTACGCATTCAAGAACTGGAAGCTAGTAACACTTATAAAGATTCCAAGATTAAAGAGCTTCAGTCTAGTATGGGAGAATCAACTGCTATATATCTAGACCTCCAACAAAAACTTGTTCAAAAGTTTGGAGATGAATTCAAGAGTAGTGATGATGTAACTTCAAAAATGCCCAACGTGAATCAAGGTGGCAGTTCCAGCGGTCGTCCAACTACCAACATAGATGAATCTGAGACGCTGGAAAAATAAATGTCTGCTCCTCTAATGACAAAAGAGAAATAGGATCGCATTCAGAAAAGGCTTCTCGTAATGAAGAACTCCAACCAACACGTTGAATCATCCGATCATCCAGACAGGTTCGTTGTCACCTTTCCAAAGGGATTTTCAGATAAATATGGTGATCGCTCTGGAGTCGTGTCATGGGGTTTTGACGTGAAAAGAACATGTGGTGGGTTAAACGGAAGTCCGGGGAGTATGCATTTATGGATGAAGAGGGGAAGCTACCCGTCATCATCGTTTCTGCCTTGACGGAGGTCGAGAAGTTGAAGTTGTTGAAGGTGCTGAAAGTGCATAAGGAGGCGATAACATGGAAGATTATCGACATTAAAGCGATTAATCCCTCGTTCTGCACTCATAAAATCCTCATGGAGGAAAATTTCAAATCCATCATTCAACATCAACGGAGGCTTAATCCGAAAATGCTAGAGGTCGTTAAGAAAGAAATCATTAAACTCCTTGATGCGGGAATTATTTTTCCCATCTCTGATAGCGCCTAGGTGAGTCCGGTCCAAGTGGTTTCGAAGAAGGGTGGCATGACTGTCGTCACCAATGAACGGAACGAGCTTATTCCCACTAGGACCGTGACCGATTGGAGAGTCTGCATCGACTACCGCAAACTGATGACGCCACTAGGAAAGATCATTTTCCTCTACCCTTCATTGATCAGATGCTTGAGCGTTTGGCGAGCCAGCAGTACTACTGCTTTCAGGATGGTTTCTCCGGGTATTTCCAAATCCCGATCTCTTCCGATGATCAGAAGAAAACCACATTCACCTGCCCCTACAGCACGTTTGCCTATATACGTATGTCCTTAAGACTCTATAACGCTCCAGCTACTTTCCAGCGATGTATGGTGGCGATCTTTCATGACATGATCGAGGATTCTATGGAGGTCTTCATGGATGATTTTTCTGTCTCTGGGAATTCTTTCGATCATTTTCTCTCCAACCTTGATAGGATGATGGCTCGTTGCGTCGACACCAACCTAGTACTCAACTAGGAGAAGGGTCACTTCATGGTACGTGAGGGCATCGTTCTAGGAAATAGGATCTCGAGTACGGGGATCGAGGTCGATCGAGCTATAGTTGAAACCATTTCTAATCTCCCCCGCCCACTTCTGTGAGATCCATCCGTAGCTTCTTAGGTCATGCAGGTTTTAATCTCCGGTTCATTAAATATTTCTCGAAAATTGCGAGACCTATGACCAAGATATTAGGGAAAGACGCTCCATTTGTCTTCTCTGAACAATGTATCGAGGCGTTTGATCTTCTAAAAGACAGACTCGTTAACGCCCCGATCATGATTGGTTGCAACTGGTCTATGCCATTCGAATTGATGTGCGACACGAGCGACTATGTCGTTGGAGCAGTGTTTGTACAGCGGAAGGAGAAGCATTTTAACCCGATCTACTATGCTAGTCGAACCCTAAATAGTGCTCAGGAGAATTACACCACCACCGAGAAAGAGTTGTTAGTTGTGGTGTTTGCATTTGATAAGTTTAGGTCATATCTTGTTCTATCCAAAACAGTCGTCTACACGGGTCATGTTGCCATTCGTTATCTTTTTAGCAAGCAGGACGCTAAGCCTCGTCTCATCTGATGGATCCTGCTGCTTCAAGAGTTTGATATCGAAATCCTTGATAAAAAAGGGGTCTGAGAATATAGCGTCCGATCATTTGTCACGTCTTGAGAGAGCCGAGATTGGAGATGTTGGGGTCATCATCAATGATCATTTCCCGATAGAGAATCTTATGTATGTCAAAGCCCATGATGACGGCCACCAGTGGTTCGCCGATATAACGAACTTCCTCGTCGATAGTTCCCTCCCTAGATGGATGTCTCACCAGCAAAAGAAGAAATTCTTTGCTGTCGTAAAGTTTTACATATGGGACGACCCGTTTCTTTTTCGTATAGGTGTTGATCAGCTGGTGAGGAGATGTGTGGACGTCGAAGAGGGGTGGCGGATTTGAGCCACTGTCATGAGGACCGACAGGAGGTTACCATGTTGCTGTTCTTACTGCAAAGAAGGTCTTCGACTCAGGATTCTATTGGCCTTCGATTTTCAAAGATGCTCATGCGTTCGTGAAAAGCTGTGACCGATGTCAGCGTGTCGGTAACATCTCATCCCGAAATGAGATGCCCCAAAATGCTATTCAGGTTTGCGAGGTTTTTGACATTTGGGGTATTGATTTTATGGGCCCGTTTCCGTCGTCTAGAGGGAACATGTACATACTTGTGGTAGTTGATTACGTCTCCAAGTGGGTCAAGGCCAGTGCCTTGCCTACTAACGACGCCCGAGTTGTAGTGAGATTTTTGAAAAATCTTTTCTCTCGTTTTGGTGTACCGAAAGCCTTGATCAACGATCGAGGTACTCACTTCTGTAACGCGCAGATGGAGAAGGCATTAAATCGCTATGGGGTCACCCATCGACTTGCGACTGCCTACCACCCACAGACTAGTGGACAGGTGGTGGTGAGTAACCGGGGCATTAAACGCATTCTTGAGAAGACGGTTGGGCTAAACCGAAAGGATTGGTCCGATAATTAGATGATGCTTTTTGGGCTTTCCGTACAGCATACAAAACTCCGACCGGTTTCACACCGTTTAAGATGATTTATGGGAAAGCCTGTCATCTGCCTGTTGAGTTGGGGCGCCGTGCTTCTTTGGTGCTTCAAACGGTTAACCTTGATCTTTCGACTGCTGGAGTTCATCGTTTCCATCAGATACATGAGTTAGAGGAACTTCGCGATCATGCCTATGCACACTCGTACAATTATAAGCTAAAGACCAAAGAGCTGCATGATAGGAAGTTGAGAGGTGATAAACAGTTCAAGTGTGGGGACGCCACACTCTTGTTTAATTCCTGACTCAAATTATTTCCGGGAAAGCTTAAGTCCCGATGGTATGGACCATACACAGTTAAAGAAGTCTTCCCGTATGGAAAGATAAAAATTGAAGACAAGAATGGGAGTTTCAAAGTTAATGGTCACTGTCTGAAGCACTACATTGGTGAAAAGTGAGCATGGAGGAAGGCGAGGTTTTGCACCTTACAACATCTTTGGGTTAGACGTGAGAGAGGGGTCAGGCTGAGGATCCGTTAAACCAAGCGCTCTCGGGAGGCAGCCCGAGTTTTCGTTTATCTGTTTTTATTTTTGTTACCAAGGATCGTCCCGATTGAATCAGCTCGTACTCAATCTCCATGCGAGCAGCTGATTTTGAGAGTATTCTATTTGCCTTTATTTATAATAAAAAAGTAAAAAAAAATAGAAAATAAAAAGGTTAAAAAAATTAAAAATATACAAAAACAAAAAAATATATTTATTTCTTATGTTTGTGTTTTCTATTTTGTGCGCCGCTACATGCGAGCGTGTTTGAGTTATTGCAGGTATTTTTATGCACATGGTAGCTCTGATGGCGTTTTGGAACTGGTTCTCCCGAGGTTGCGGCCGCGAATAAAATGCTATACAGTCGTTCGATTGATATACAACTGGTGAAGATTCTGCATATAAACCAGGGGCGTAACCCGTTCTCTGTTTTATTCTTGAAAATTTTAAGTTTTATTTTTATTTTATTTTATTTCTTTTCCTTATGCTCATCGAGGACGATTCGTCGTTCTAAGTGTGGGGATGGGATTTATTTTACTTAGTTGTAGAAAAAAATATTTAAAAAAAAGAAAACAAAAAAAAAAGATTTTAATAATAACATTTTTGCACTCTTTCGCTTAAAATTATGTTGGTTACTCAAGTTTGAGGTCATATACTTGTATATGTTTGGTCTTGTTATCTACTTGTAGACATACATAATAGTTATTGACCCGAAAACTAAAAGCGACTGTGGTGACTGAATTTAAAAAAAAAACAAAAAAAATAATAAAAAAAAGTTTCAAAAAAAATGTCCCTTGAAATTTGTTTTTCTTCTACGTTAAGTAGGAAATGATATTATTAACGTTGTGTTAGCAGGCTCCTAGAACTTTTGAAAAATATAATAATAATAATAATAATAATAATAATAATAATAATAATAATAATAATAATAATAATAATAATAATAATAATAATAATAAAAGAAGAGATGGTTTGCATATCTGATTTGTGATGTGTCGGTAGGCCTAACTAGCTTTAATAGTCCTCTTTTGCAAATTTTATATATCTAATAATTTGAAAAACGGTGAAACCAAATTTCGATGCTTAGGGAGGATTACCATAATCTAAAAACTTTGAGATGGTAAGACTTAGATGCACTCAAACCAGCACACCACCACATGTCCATCTTTTTACGAGCTTAGAAATAGTTATATACTTTAGGGTGATATAAAAAAATTAAAAAAAAAAGTATGTGTTGAAAGTGTACTCTGAAAAGTTGTTCCAAGAAGCATATGATTGTCAGAAAGTTATGTATTGTAAAATGCCAAAGAAGCATTCTCAAAGTTAGTAAAAGAGGCCAAAGATGCACATACTAGACGAGACTTAGATTTTACGTGTTACCAAGGGGATAATGCCTCTGAGGATACACTATTGAGCCTTGAAGGTTCTTAGTCAATAAATATAAAATTAGAAATTTATAGAACAAAGTCCAATAATATTTAGGAATAGCTCGTACGACCTCCACAGGAGCATTCATCCATCAAATTTCACCGAGTGCATCTAATTAGTACCATCAACGAGTCCTTGGCTTATGGTGATTTGTCGAACTAGTCTGCTTTGACTCTAGTTCTTCTAGCTCTCTTTGTCTGAGATGGGGTAGGTGTAGCCTTGATTTTTGGACATAAAACACTTAATGCAATTGGGGGCTTGATTGGTTAGTGGCTGGGTTTAAGGGGACAACAATACCGGCATTCACGGTCAATATTTCGAGTTGTTTCTTGTGCTTTAGTAATGTTAAATAAACTGGGAGTTTGTTGTTTTTCACATGCTTATGATCCTGTGTAGATATCTTTTTCAGGGACGAAAAATGTTTAAGTATGAGAATATTTTATGTGATCAAATATATATATGTAATATTAATATTTCCTACACTTTTAATTGTTTTTAGCTTATTTTTATTAAATATTAGTAGTCTGTGACTCATATATAAAATTTAGTGGTTTCAAGAAACAACAAATTAAAATAAAGTATTTTATTAAACTTGAAAAACCAGGAAGCAAGGATTAAAAGGCTTACATTCACTTGGTCCCACAAGAAGACTCCAAGACAAATGGGCCGAAGACTCGAAACATAAAGAAGTTGGTGGATTATTTTAGGGTTATAATAACTTTTAATGCAAGAAGAAGGATATTATTAATATATAAATTAAGAGCCGCATACTGGAGGTGGCAAGGACCGAAGGGAGAAAATATTATTTTCTTTCTATTGAAGCACAAAGTATAAAAACAAGAAACGAGAGGCTATGAGTGGGTGGAAGAAAAGCAATTTCAATTATTATTGGTTGAAAATATTTTGAGAGGTTACTGTTGCAAGAAAAACTTGGTGAATGTGGTGGATTTTGTCTCTTTTGAAGTTTAAGTTCATATATTAATTTGTAGGAGCAAGTTTTCAATAAAGCATCAAATATTAGACGAGCACTCTTGGGTTCGTTAATTATTCAACTTTAAGTTAAGACTTTGTTTCACTTATTTACATATTTTGTTATAATGAGTTTTGATACCGAATCTAAATTGTTTTCATTTATTAAAATTATGAGTAGCTAAACCTATTAGAACTACCTAGGTTTGGTTGATTGACGATGTTTTGACGATTGTTTCGGGTTGATTAACAAACATATAATTGATTTTCTATTATCAAGTTCATATTATTATGATTTTATTCTATGATTGCTATTGAGTTTGTTCAATATTATATTAATTAAACCCCGTGTGATTTTAGCTTTACATGAATTAGTTTCGTGTTTGGTTTATGATTTCATGTTAGACTAATTACTTGGTGTTTTTGGTTGTGTGTGGTAGACGTCACCATAGGGTTTTATTGGTTAGAGTTTTTTATCTCAATAGTTCATCTCCTTTTAGTTGGACCAAGACATTAGGAGTTGGTTTATCTCTTTGGTCTAGTCGATTTAGTTAACCGTTGCGAGACCTCGTGCAGTTTTCTTGCCATTGATTAGGTTAATTTGTGGAACAGAGTTATTTAATCTTTAATATTGAATTACCCCTTATTCCATAGGTCTGTAGGATTACGAGCTTTAGAGGAATTTGTGATTTTGATACAGACCAAGTAATAAATCATTAGGGTACTTAGAAAATCAACCGTGCTTTATTCTTATTTCTAGACGTTTTAGGGGTTTTTAGTGAAACTGACTGTGGGAACCTATTTTCCCTTATCATTTTCTAGTTAGATTATCTTTAGAACCCAGTTTTATGTATTCGTTGTCACCTGAGCGTCGTTGATAGTCGTTAAGAAACCTTACTTAGGTGGTTCCTCTTTATCATATTTAAGAGATCCGTTAGTCCCGTTAAGTTTTCTCTTTAGTTTCGTTAAGTTAAGTAACTTAGTTAAATTAGTTAAAATAAAATAATAAAATCAATTAAATATTATTAGGTAAGACTTGGATTAGGGTTTATAATCTGAGTTGTTTTCACGTGTTTCGAGTTCGATATCCAGACATTCCTGATCTTTGCTATACGCGACCGGTACACTTACCGTTTGTGTGAACTAGGATAGGTTGTTTGGTTTTTCAAAGCTTAGTTGCGATAAGTGTTTAATTTATATATATATATATATAGTCTCACATCATTAATTCACGCTTCTCGTCATTGAACGCCTTTACAAACTTCTTATATTTATTAAACATATATGTATTATTTTTAAACAAAAGTATGATAAACGCGTTAAAATGTACTATGTTCTTAGCATTAGATTGTCGTTAAAAGATTCAAAATAAACTATTTATTTATATTATAACTTATTACATGTTATTATTTATTTTAAATGATTATTTTTTTATTTACAATATATTTATTTAAACAATATTAATACATATATTTTAATTAGTTAAACATTTATTTACTTATATTATATTTATGTAATACGATACATATTATATCTACTTAGTTACACATTATTATCATTAAAATTATTTATTTATTTATATATGTAGATACGTATTATCATAATTATATCTCATATTTATTTATTTTAACTTATTATTCATAAGCTTGATTATATGTTTATCACATTGAGTTTAAAGGTGATTTTATAAATAATAAAAGTAAGGCTTCTTACGATTAAATGATAGACAATAATATTATTTTTACAATAAGAATAATGTTAGAAATTAATCAGTCAATCAATAACATTCTAATCATAATCGTAACTCAAATCACATCGAAATCCTAAATTCATTATACGCGATATATCATTTATAATTAATTCTTAATATTATATTATTTAACTAGAATTCCTTGACGGTAAAATTCTGAAGGTTTAGCATTCCAGCCCCATCCCTTGATCTTTAGTTGATCTAATCAGGTGAGTAATCACTGTCTTATTTTACTTCTTCTAAAATACTTTTGAGACTTATGCGTACCAATTGTCAAAATACACATTTTATTATATTCTCAAATGCAAGTTGTTAATATTTGTGTTATGTATCAATTGAATGACTACTTGCTACTTGTTGTTTTATACAATGTCCGATTCGCATGACAATGGTTTAGCTCACACATAATTATTTGTTTAAAATGTTTACATGCTACGGTTTGATTGTTTATACTCACGAATAACAGTTTTACTAGTTTTCTTCTATTATTATTGTTAGTGTCAAAACTGGTGATTTTCTCACTAAACCTCGTGTTGGCAAACCTTATCTATATAGTACGCATTTGCAGGTTGGATTGTCTATCAAGGTGAAGAACATTTAGTGATGACCTTTAGGATAAAATGTATACAAGATGGTTTAGATTTGTTTTGTAATATTCTATGAATTGATGTACTCGTTTGTAAATTGTTATTTAAATTAATTAAATAGATATTGCCATACATTAATTTGCATGATAGTACCTTGTGAGCTGTGAACAATCAGTTCGCGCCCTGCATTTCCGCCTTAGGTTGGTGTGTGACAATTGTATCATTCCTCATCCTCTATGTGGATGGTATACCATTTTTGGAAACAACATTCCTATGTTTAAAGAAGTTAAGCACTCGTTTGGATCTTGTTTCGCAATGAAAAATCTTGGTGAAGGTGCTTATATTCTTAGATTTAAGATCTACCGAGATAGGTCTAAGCGGCTTCAAGGGCTAAGTCAAAGTACATACATAGACAAAGTAATGGCATGCTTCTCAATGGATAGATCCAAGAAAGGAGGTGTTTCCAATGCTAAAGGAACTGTCTTAAACAAATCACAATCTCCGGCAACGGACATTGAAACTTAGCACAGGCAAGCTATTCCATATGCTTCAGCGATTGGTTCTATCATGTATGTTATGTTATGCACTAGACCTGACGTCTCATATGATTTGAGCATGACTAGTCATTTTCAACAAAGTAATGGTGTTGCCTATTGGACTGAAGTAAAGAACATTCTAAGGTACCTGAAAAGAACCAAGGATATGTTCTTAGTGTTTGGAGGATTGGAGAGTGGAAGAAGAGATCATTGTAAGATGTTACACTGACGCTAGCTTCCAAAATGACGGAGTTATTCTCGTTCACAATCAGGATTCATATTCACTCTCAATGGAGGAGCTATTTACTAGAAAAACTCAAAGCAATGTGTGGTGGCGGTTTCTACCATCGAATCTGAATACATAGCTGCATCAGATGCTGCTTGGATTAAGAAATTCGTCACTGACCTTGATGTGGTTCCAAATATTGATAAACAAACCAAGGTCTTCTATGATAACACAGATGCTATTGCTTAGGCCAAAGAGCCTAGATCTCATCACAGAGCTAAGCACATTCTAAGGAAGTTCCACCTTATATAGGAAATACTGGAACGAGAACACATCATAATAAGTAAAGTAGACACAGATCAAAACCTAGTAGACCATTTCACTTAGCCGATAACTCGGAATAAGCATGATCAACACCGGGATGCTATCGGTCTTAGATTAGCTAATCATTTGTTTTGATTTAGTATTTGGATGTATGAACAATTAAAAAGTTATACATTTGAGGTCACTTTTGATTTAATGGTTAAATGCAAACGTTAGATAATATAACTGTGTTCAATTTTAATATGTTTAATCCATGAAATTTGTATTCTAGATTTATCCGTAGTCGGTCAAACTCGCGAGAACGATTCTGTACTAAGGCCATTCTGACTTTGGACTCACGAAGTTATCTTCCAAACTCACAGGCCTCATTATGAATTACGTTGGATGTAACTCGCATCAAATCATCTTCATGGAGCTTAGTCATAATATGTTTTGATATTGCTATATTCATTTAGTATCCTTAGAGCTGAGATACATATTAGTACTTTCGTTTACTAAAGGTTATTATTTGATCAGTGTCAACCGTTGTCGCGTAGCTGCCGGCAATAAAGGCATTGGTTGGGAATATTCTGAAGTTTAGTGGGAGTTGTATGTAATTAAGATGGGATTCTGTACTCTTACATGATATGTAAAAGTTAGACATCATGGCGACCTCGTTGATTCAAACTAGAGAAGTGTGAGGCCCTACTCAAACTTACTGTATGTTTGATTGGACCACTTTGATTCTAGATCGAGAACAATAATAATTGAACGCCATGTGAGATTGAATATGATCCATGTATCATTGTTCAGTTGATATCTTATACCAAAAGGATAGATGACAACGATTACCATAAGCTCATTATCTTGCAATAGTGTATTCCAAGATGTTTTGGTTAATGAGCTTTAAAGTGTCATAATTTGTTGGGGCATCCATGTGTAGCTAGAGAACCGCTGGCTGTTAGTGTTAAGGAGCTTAACCAGAAACCGTCCAAGTGGGAGACTGTTGAATACGATGGACCGGTTCGGTTAAGTCAACGCGCTCGACCGAGTTATGACCCGAGAGAGTTACACCTTGGGTAGCGATCATAAAACCTGCTTAAGTTAGTTAAACGAGAATGACTAATAATAATAACAAGATGATATTATTTATGGTCTGGGCTTTGGAGTTAGAGATGGGCTTGGTGGCTCAGTTTCGATTAACTAGTTTATTATAACTAGTTAACCTAATGATGAGTTAATCATAAGAAAACCCTGGTGACCAAAAGGGCTCTCAACCCTCTCTCTCTCTCGACCACCGCCATCGGGCACCTGCTGCCCCCGAAAACCACCGCCGCCCAGCCCCTGCCCACAGAAAGAGGACCACCGTCGCTGTCTAGCCACCGCTACTTGCCACTGCCGTTGTCGCTGCCTCTATGCACCGCGACAATCATGTGTCATCTTGTTTAGTCACCTAGCACAACTCGTTAGACCTCGGTATCTCAACCGGTTATTCATTAATCGAGGTAAAATTAAATATTGTCGGTTTATGATTTATATTTAATCTAGTAGTCTTGATTTGTACTCTTATTGTTTGTAACAGGATCCTGTCATATTCCAAAAAAATGATGATTACTCGTTTTATTTATTCCATTGCGTTGGTAATAATTAATGAGATTAATAATTATAACACATTTATTAAAATCAAGTTTAATTATTAGGGTAAAGTTAAAATATAAAGGACAACAAAAATGAAAAGAATGAGAAGGAATCCAGTCTATTGATCTTAGATTTGAATGACTGAGATTAATTTAATAAATAAAAATTGATGGAAAGAGCATGAAAGTAATAACCCACCTTTGTTGACTTTTTCTCTCCAAATGCAAGGGCACATGTCAATTCCCCTTTTATTTTAAAATGTCCATAACTTTTTCATACGACATTATTTTTAAAAAAATTCATCATAATAATAAGTGTTTTTTTATCTTTAATATGAGTATCATATTGTTATATAAAAATAAAAAAAAATAATGGGTTTTTTTAATTGTGTTTTTTTGTTGTTTATTGTGTCTTTTAGTTGAGTTTTTATATAAATTGTATTATAGATTTTGATCATTATATTTTTCAATTGGTACTCATATTAAAGACAAAAATTAAAACAAAAATTACGTCACTGTGTCGTTTTGTTCGTCATTAACTTTTAGTCATTGTGTAATACGTTCATTGTCTTTTATTCGAATTGACATATGACAAATTCATTTAATTTGAGAAAAATAGTATTTCGTTCATTCTATATTACGTTCAAGTCATTGTGTAATATATTTTTTCCATTGTGTTTTATGTTTTAAGTCATCGTGTTATATATATTCACCATTGTGTCTTACGTTTTAAGTCATTGTGTTATACGTATTGACCATTGTGTCTTACGTTTTATGTCATTGTGTTATACGTATTCACTATTGTGTTTTACGTTTCATGTTATTGTGTAACACGTATTAATCATTGTGTTTTAGGTAATGATGAGTTGAACAATGACGAAAAAACACAATGACAAAAAAAGACACAGTGATAAGCGAAAAGACACAATGGTGTGAGAAAAGACACAATGACAAAAAAAGACACAATGATAAGCGAAAAGACACAATGGTGTGTGAAAAGACATAATGACGAAAAAAGACACAAAGATAAGCGAAAAGACACAATGGTGTGTGAAAAGACACAATGGTGTGCAAAAAGACACAATGACGAAAAAAGATACAATGATAAGCGAAAAGACACAACAATGGTGTGCAAAAAGACACAATGGTGTGCGAAAATACACAATGAAAAAAAAAGACACAATGATAAGCGAAAAGACACAATGACAAAAAAAGTCACAGTGATAAGCGAAAAGACACAATGACGATAAAAGACACAATGATAAGCGAAAAGACACAATGGTGTGCAAAAATATACAATGACGAAAAAAGACACAATGATAAACGAAAAGACACAATGATGTGTGAAAGACACAATGGCGTAATTTTTGTTTTAAATTTTATATAATAAAAATCATACTCATATTAAAGATAAAAAACATTTGTTATTATGATGAACTTTTTTTTTAAAAAAATATAATACAAAAAAGTTATAGACGTTCTAAAATGATGGAGATACTAACAGGTGCCTTGAATGTAAATAGGGAAAATGTGTATAATTACCTCTATACCCTTTTCTTTTGGTCCCCAACTGACGCATGTCAATAATTTATAGCTTCTAACACTTTTCATTTATAAAATAACTTGACTCTAATTATTAAATCACTAATTGATCACCACTTAATCCTAAAACTATCTTTCTTTGTTCCTACTTTTTTGCGGATGGACTTTCTTTGTTCGGCTGTTTTGTTTTTATTTATTAAACATTATTATTAAGCTAGTTGTCTTATTTTATAATCTAGTTAGTATATCAAGCTACCCTTTGTCCTGTTTCCTGTAACCGAAGTACATATTCTTCGATACTTTATATACTTTATATCTATTTTAAATTTAAAATTGTACATTGGTGGTAACATAAATGTCTTAGACGTTATCAAGACTAACCTAACGATGTTGAAGACATATCTCAAACTAAGTTTTGTGTTCCTTTTAAGACAATTATGTTAACAAGTCTCAAACTTGAGACCTATAATTAAGCAGCACATAAGTTTATCATTAGACCTACAATATCCCCTCTTGTGGCCTAGTGATAATTGGCTTAGACCTACAATATCTTTCACTTGTGGCATAGTGGTAAGTAGCTTGGGTTTTCAAGTGGAGACTCAAGTTCGAATCCCACTTGTGTCACATTTGGATAATTATTGGCAATGAAGGATTTGAGTTGACATTGTGCAAAGGTTGTCAGTTCGAACCCTGAGCCCACCCGGGTTTTCGTTCCACCGTGTGTTACGTCAGAAGATTATGCTCTTGTGGTAGGACAACGATTGTTAAGCGGCCGGCCATGGTATGGTTTCTCGAGAGAACGCCCAAGCCAAACTCCGAAGCTAGCGTAGGCCGGTTAAGACAACGTAGTCTGGTCAGAGTGGGGAACCAGGGCTCTCCAAATTTGGAGAGTGCGGTAGCCTAAATACAAGAAAGTCGTCATTCTAAAAGAAGTTATTTAGGTTTTTAATATGTCGATCAAAAATATTTATCTATATATAATATTAACTTTTTATAATTTGAATGTCTTTATTAAGTGTGAGCCTAAAACCCTATTTTCATTTCTCTGGCCCATGGCCCGGCCCTGGATGTTATATTTAGAGAAAAACGTATAACACGAAGGTTCGCTAGCGCCATACAGAAATAGATTTCGCGGTTTATATAGTCCTCACGGGTTTTTATTTAAATTTGGTTCTGAAATGAAAGTGTCATATATACTACAGAAGGTGTTTACCGAACCACGAATATAGTCGTTGAGGTGATAAGAGTGGCTTGAGTGGTTCAAGTTAAGAGAGTCAAGTGGGAAATGAGTTTGAGCGGCTGGTGATTCTAAATTAGCCAAAAAATGTGAACATATTTTCAACGAAAATGTCAACAACTTTTTACTCAACAACTCTTTTGGTGATTTCCTCGTTAATTAGGAGGGGGGCTTTTCAACCACGTTCGATCAGCTTATCGATCATCGATCAAGTGCGAGATTTTGTAAGAGGGAAAATACCGGCTTTGGACTTCACGAATGGGAGCTAAGAACAGACTAGGCAACGTAAGGTTAGACGTAGTGGAGGGGCTACAAAATGGGAGAATTTTTGACAAGTCGCAAATGGGGGCGATATGTAGCTCAGGGAGGGACGGTGTTGTAACCCCAAAAATCACCCCTCCCACCTATAGTTAATCACCACGTCAGCATTTCCATAAACATACCGAGCGACCAATATATGTCGCCCCCTACTTATTGCCCCTTTATCGCCTAAAGAACGGTGTTATTGCACCTTATCGCCCCATATTTACCGCACATTACACTTAATCTAGCAGACAAATCCAAAAAAAAGTAATAATATATGCGGTCTAATACCCTCTCACACCAAGCAATTCCCTGAAATACCCAGAGTAAGCCGATAAAAGAAAATAAATATATGGACCCTCCTTACCCAAAACCAATAGTCAGACTTATGTTTTTAAATACATTACGTTACGACATTTAATGCATTCATAAATAATTGTACACTCCAATCTTTCATAGGGAGGGGATTGGGGATGTTTGATATTCATCCAAATCAACTTGAAATAAAATACAATTATGCAATTTATTTATTTATATTTATACATCTAGAACAAAACAATAGTTTTGTCACATGAGACTTGTCTATTTATGTGTCAAATGGCAACTTTTAAGCTCCTAATTTATTAATTAACACAATAATAAATATTTATAACTTTTCATATTAGACCATCACAAAATTCTTAAAAATTATATCTTAATAGAAAAACCGTTGAATGACAATATTTCTATTAACTCTTTTGACATTTTCGATAACTTTCACTTTACATAAATTAGCAGAAGTGCCGTGCGTTGCTGCGGGTTACAATAGGGGTTTGGTCGGTAACAGTTTGATTTGTTATAGTACCGCTTTGTCACTAGTCTTTTTTAATTACAAATTAATTATTATTTGTAATATATGTTAGTATTTCTTGTAACTTTTTGGTCACGATCATATTAAGAAATTGATTGGACAAACATATTTTCTTTGACTCTAATTTAAAGTTTGATGTTTGAATCAAATTCCAAGTAAAGTGTGTTTAGTTATTACTTATTAGTAATCGGGAGTTTCAACCTATACAGTGAGTTTTAACCAACAATTTTAAATGCAAAAATAATGATATTTCAACCAATCTTGTTGTCTGTTACAGTTGAAGACACTCCATAAAGTTTTTACTTTCACGCCTTAGAGCATATGATTGACAAACAAGATCCTGAATCAACAAACTTGAATCATAAATTTCATAAACATAAAACAAAGACAAGCTCTTTAAGCACATCATGCATCGCCTCCTAATCGTGTTTAGTAAGTTCAGCCCAAACTCATTTTTTTCCTGTATAAACTTTATTATCTCATTCCCCGTTTAAAACTCTCCATTAAATAGATCATAACATCTTAATCATATTTGGTAGCTACTATTTTTCAAGAACATGAAGTTGAAGCTAAAACCAATAGAAATTCGAGTACCATCTTTTGTTAAAGTGTCTTCGAGTGGTAAATATTGTTTTTCGTTTTGAAAAAGAAAAGAAAATGATCACAAGGCATCTGTAAAGTTTTTTGTAAACCTTTTGTTTTGTAATCGAAGGTACATAAAGATATATACGTATGTGATATAGGTAAATATAGAGAGGAAAATGGGTAATATTCTTTGAAATGATGAACATATTCATTAAGCATGTGCTTCACGGTGGGTACGCGAGAATTAATACCAAAATAATAAATAAAATGAACAATAATTGGCTCAAGTTTATGGCTTTATGCATACAAGATTTAAAAAAAAAACAACTAATAGCAATACAAAAACAATAAGCGCCAATTGTTCTTGAAAAGCTTTACTAACAACTAAAAACTTAAAAACTAAAAGGTCTCCTTTGCATAATCAAAGAACTCCTTTTATATTATCATAACACCATGACAAACAATCAAATTTAAATTCGGCCGTCAAACACAACCAACCCAAAGGAGATCGGTAACCGATATCGATTATAACAACGGATGACCTACTTCTAAGCTATCACATCTCAATTATTACAAAATTCATAGTTCATATGGCATGACAACTGTCATCTCTCACCGACATCAGTTATCACATGGTTATTAGCTATTCCAAGGGTGTTTGTTTTTTCAAGAAAGGTCTTCTTGACCTCTTTTGTCTACGCCGCACAGACCACTCGCATACGTTTAGGTATGTAGTTTGTTTTTAGAAAGACACCATATTAAGATTAGGTATGTGCGCCCTCCTCTTGATGCAGACTCAGACCATGAGCTTCTAAGGTCTTCTAATCTCTTCTCATATCATATTATGAAATAGGTTTTCATTCTATTCGGGTTTTCATTTAGATGCCTCTAATGTCCATTGTTTAAAATTATTAAATTGTTTGTTCGGTTCGTTTATATTCTTAAAAATAGTTATACAAAAATGAAAATTTTAAACAAAAACCACCCAACTATCTTTTTCAAATAATTCTGAATGGATTGAATTAAATATAAAGTACATAGATATATACACTTCAAATATTTAGTAGACTTGGTTGAAAAATATCACATATATCAAATTGGAGATTGATCTTGACAATTTGTTTGATGTTGATGTCTTTAGTAACTCCAGGCCAACCAAATCCTATAGAACTTTCTACTTTAGTTAGCAGTCGATACATTATTTGACTTTTTAGAGTCTGTTTTAATATAAAAATAAAAAATATGCAAAGTTGGAATCAGTTATTAACCTATGGAATGCACTAACAACATGAACCGAAATACAATGTAGTCCTTCAGATTTATTTACCCATATCTATTAATGGCCAAAATACGATTAAACTTGATAAGCTCATTTGACTTGCTTATTTTGAAAAGTAAATCATCTAACCTCGATTAGCTCACCACTGCATTTGATTTCTTATGAATATAATACTTTTTGTTTTGTTTTGTTAATTCTAATATGTCTCTTATGAATCTTGTTTTCATTGCTAATTACCTATTTTTTTTCTTCTAACAATTATTGAGTAAAAGTTATAAAGTCAAACGGGTCAGAATTGGTGAAGCAGCCGCAAACACTTAACCATGGTTTTCTAATAAATATAAGTACGTTAGTTGTGATTAAAAACGATTTTTATGGATGATAATCTGAATATGAAAACGATTTAAGACATAAAATCGCTACAAAAACATTTAAAACATCATATGTTGTTTACTCGGTTTTGGGTGGGTTTAGGTCAGGTTCGATAATCAAGTTCGGGTCAAGTGGTTTCGGTTAATTTTCTATAATTGATTAAGGTTAAAGCTGAAACCTGGTTAAAATGAAAAAAAAAAAGAAACAACTTTTTGCGAGTTTCAGTTTTCTCAGGTTAAGTTGTTCAGATTTCGGTTGCCAATACTTATGATGAAAAAAATTGTTTCTTTAAACAAACATAGACAAATGTCAATAAACGAACTTTAACAAACGTAAAGTAACAAACCAAACAATGTTCATTCATTTAACTAAATGAACAGAAAGGAAACAGACCAGCATAAACGAACTTTCACAATTTAAATGAACGAAAGAAACAATGTTCATTCATTCAACTACATGAATGAAAATTTGTGTTCGTTTATTAAACCAACCAACATAAACAAACTTCTCACTGGACGGTTTGCAGAACATTCGGTTCGTTACTTTGTTTACAAGCCTAATCATTAAGTCAAACGTGGTAGAAGTTTTTTGGCATGTTTCTTTTTAGTCAAATGCTCTGTTTATTACTTCGTTTACAAGCCTAACCCTTATAGAATCAAATGTGATGGAATTTTTTGGCATGTTTTGTTTTAGTCAAGGTTCGTTACTTCGTTTGTAAGGCTAATCATTGTTAAATCAAATGTGACAAAATTTTTAAGCATGTTTCTTTTTAGTTAAATGTTTGCCATGTTTCTTTTTAGTCAAATGTAATCGAAATTTTCCTGCGGAAAGAAGTGTTTCTTCTATAGAATATCTCGAGTTTTATTGAATCAAAAACGTATGTAACCTAATTATGAAGAGTTAACAGTAACCTAACTATTTAACCCGCTTTGCGGCGGGAATGCAACAAAAGCTTGGTTAGGTAGCAACTTGGTTTTTTATTATACGGAAGTTTACCACCTATACATTTTCTAAAGTACAAGAAATCAAAATGCGCGCATCAAATACAATCTATATAATTGACATCTAGCTACAACCACAAAATTTCTTTCAATAATTAACAATGCCACTATATTTTTCTTGTTTTTCTTAGTGGTAGCATAACTTTATTAGCTAGATGGGTGTTAAACAGGTCACGTGACATCCCGCATCGGTTGGGAAGGAGAACTAAGCATTCTTTATAATGAGGTGGATACCTTCCCCATCATAACGCGTTTTGGGCGCTTAATGGTAGTGGATGAGAGGAGAATTCCATAGTTAAGTGTGCTCGGGTGGGAGTAGTATGAGGATGGGTGACCACCCGGGCAACCAAAAGCAAATTTTTTGAGGCGATGGTGGTACGCCCCGACCAAAGCGGATAATATTATGGTGCGGTGGTAGCTGGGCTATTACAGATGGTATTAGATCCAGGGCCAGACCGGTGGTGCCAGGTCCCGCAAGGAAGTTGAACCCCTAAGAGGGGTGGATTATGACATCACACATCAGTTGGGAAGGAGAACTAAGCCTTCTTTATAAGTAGGTGGATACCTTCCCCATCATAACGCGTTTTGGGCGCTTAATGGTAGTGGTGAGATGAGAATTCCACAGTTAAGTGTGCTCAGGTTGGAGTAGTATGAGGATGGGTGACCACCTAGGCAACCAAAAACAAATCCGTGAGGCGATGGTCGTACGTCCCAGCCAAAGCGAACAATATTATGGTGCAGTGGTAGCTGGGCTGTTAGAGGTCATGTTCGCGAGTTGATAGGTTAAACCCGAGAACGACCCAAACATGAAAAGCATATTCGTGCATTGACCTGAACACATGCCGTTTAACCCATCAGTTTATGGTTTTATCATACCATACAATAAAAAAACGGAATTTAGAAGTGTCAATGAATAAATGTTGCTGACCAAACACACACACACACACACGTGCATGGGAATGCTTACCATTTATTTGCACATGCAATATGTAGTGACCATTTCCATTATCAAAAGCCTACATAAAGAAAGTAAGAACTCATATATTATAACTAACCTTCACAACAAATCATCGAGCACAAATCAGAACCATCATATGTATTCTAACTGGTAAATCAAACACTTAAACTTGACTGTACACTTCACTCAAACCGATAATAAAAAAATAATTAAATCATTAATTTAAAGTTGATATTTAATGAGCTCCTGTTATAAAAATAAATCATCTGGTTCTATCATTTGTTCGTATTGATTTAGTGTAACATTCAATTCCAACAAATCTATACATTAGCACATAAAAATATTTACAATAATTGTAAGAAGTTATAAAACAAGTTCTAAAATGCTATTTATATAAACTGGGCTAGGAACTTTTTAATCACCTTGTACAAAACTTACAAGGTCTTTAGGTTTTCTTATGAATACTTAACGTCAAGAAAGGAAAAAAAATAATATCTTTCAGGCCAAATGGTTGCAAAACACTTTTCTTTTCATGTACTTTTGCAGTTTAGACTTTGGTTAGTTTTTCTAACCACAATATTTTTATAAATCGATTGTAATTTAAAAAACATGAAGATATGTTACCAAAATTATACAAATTATGCAAACATAATGTATACATACATAGACGACATACATATATCCCTTAACAAATACTATGTTCTAAAATCATTTACATTTTCCTCAATTTTTAGTGCGTAATAAAAAAATTTTATGTTTAATTTCAACACACAATAGAAAACACAAAACATTTTTTTAAATTCATACACTAATATTGTCACGAGCTTACATTAATAATTAAGCCAAAAAAAGAAAATTACAGATATTCAATTTCAAAATCCTAACAACCCATGATGTAAGGCCCTGATACCGGTGCCTCACTTTGGACGTCGGATTTTCTCATAAACACAATTCTACAAATCAAAGTTAATTAAAACTTTCGCCGAAACGTTAACTTCAATCATTCGTTACAAAAACATTCAAACTTGTCTTTTAAACATAACATAAAACATCATATTTTAAACATTGTTTCTTTCATCTTCAGATGCCAGCCGTTCAACCCATGCCATGTTCCATCCTCATGCTAGCTCATTAAACATATTTACCTGCGTGCATACTAAAATTTTTAGCTACGCTGACTGAGTTCTAGTTAATCAGGCAACATAAAATACATTCTCATACATCATGTGTACGTATCCGAAGATACATATTCATACTTAAACCGAACTTCATTCCTGACACTTTATAATTATCCGTAAGAGGACCATTGCATAATATCTATTAGAAGAACAATTACTATTATCCATAGAAGTAACACCTTGTATCATCCATAGAAGGATCCATATAAACTATCCATAGAAGGATCCCTAGATATTATCCATAGAAGGATCCTTAAAAGTTACCCATAGAAGGGGCCCTATATACTTTCCATAGAAGGACCACTACATATTATCCATAAAAGTAACACCTTGTATCATCCATAGAAAGATCTATATAAACTATCCATAGAAGGATCCCTAGATATTATCCATAGAAGGATCCTTAAACGTTACCCATAGAAGGGACCCTATATATATTTCATAGAAGGACCACTACATGTTATCCATAGGAGGGGCCCTATACTTGATCCATAGAAGAAACCATATATATTGTCCATAGAAGGTACTCCATGGAAGGAACCCTATACCTGATCCATATAAGGAACCATATATATTGTACATAGAAGGTACTCCATAGAAGGAACGCGTACTCAATTATATAACATCCGTATAAGGAACGCTAATAGGGTTCACAGTCCTTATTTACGCTAATAGAGTCTAGGTTCAATAGTAGTTTAGAGGGATTTGCCATCCTAACTTACTATGTACCGTTCATACACCTATTTTGGTCTCTTCTTTCTATACACATTCCATTTCATATTTTCATATATACATATATCAAACTAGGCATACTACACATTGCCTCCCTGACGATACAATATCCGTAGATCGTTCACACACCGACAAGCATTCATTCATAACATCATTATAATACAACTATCACATCAATCATTATGACATACATTTACCACTTAAGGTAAGTGTATTAACATTCACATTGAGTATGCATACAACCTCGAAAACATAACAAGGAATTGGGGCTAAAAACTCACTTGAATCCGGTTACGCTCGGAGTTAATAGTAATCCCCTACTTTAATTGAGCACAGCTAACTTTGAGGTTTTTGTCTGAAATCACTCGAGAAACCCAAAACCATATCAAACGAACTCTGATTTGAGTTATTCAAGCGGCCACGAAACCGCATCACCGAGATCTACCAGCTCCTCCTACTGCCGCCGTTGGAAGCCGCTGCTACAGTCTCCGGAAAACTGAAACAGTTGCCTGAATCTTCATTTTTTTGTTGTTACGGTTTTGTTGATAAACACTAGACTTCCCTACCTCTGATCAAAGATCTGATTGGTGATAATCTTCCTTTATATTCCATGAACACTCAGTTAAAATTTGAGACCGATCCGACGGTCAGATCTCCAGGACTCGTCATGTCTTTGTGGGTGGTTTTCTCAAAAACGGGAACTGAAGAAGTGTGTGTTTTTCAAGGTGTAGGCTATGGTGTAGAGATGAATAAGAATGGAAAAGATTAGGGTTTAAGGGGTATTTATACTCCTTTATGCCCATGGACCTTAGGCCCATCTTTTCTTTTTAGTCCATAATTAATTCTTTCTAATTAGCCCATGCCACCTATCCTTAATATGTTATTATTTCTCTACTACTTCAAGTAAACTTTTTCGTCATAAATAATAATAATATATAAAATATTATTCTTGGAAATTCCGGGATGTTACACATGAAACCAAAGAAAAGATTATAAAGCAGTATCTTAAGGATTTTCTAGTAAAACTTTAACCAATATCATAAGAAGAATATGCACAATACATGCATACTTCACTTGATTCTCATTCAACTCTCTTGCCTCCCCGTACACACATGCTTAGGCTTCTCCATATGTAACCCCAACACATCCATTGCTAGATCTTCCAGATTTAGCCTATGAAACTTCCCGGGTCACTTTTGTCACCGCCAATCCAATATCTGTACTTTTGGAACAATCCATCCCATACTCATTCTTCAGATTGAATATATCATCGTGAGCTTCAATTCCAACAAAAGTGAGCCATAGTTGATGCTTGATTTGCTACTAACCAATTGAACGTAAGCATTTAGTTGTAAATTGATTGTGGAATTAGTGGTAGTTATAATAATCTTGTATATAACTTAAAAGGCCTTTGGTTTACTTATGAATACTTAACGTCAAGAAACCATTTAGTGTTATACACATTTAATTCCATTAAGTGCCCTTAAAGGTTTATGAATCAATTGAATATCATGATGAAAATAATAACATTGATGGATGATGACACTTTAATTAGATTAACTGATGGCACCATAAACTTTAAAGGATACAAGAGTAAACGCTTCATAAACTTGTACAACACGCTTGAAGTGCGAAACAAGGTAATGGCAAATTACTTTTTCTGCCCAATTGTGAAATGTCGTTTCTGTCATCCTCCTCTAATTGTGAAATGACTCTTTCATCCATAACTCTTCCTTAATAATAAAAAATAATTAGATGGATATTTGAGGAATTCCAACCAACATAGTTTAAAATAGATTTTGTCTGACTGAATAAAACTATTACAATTATGCACTATCATAAGATTTAAGGAATTCCACTAATTAAATAAAGCAACCATACTATAATGATAGAGCACCGAGATAGAAATTGATTTGCTGATATAGTAGGGTCGCTTCACGAGTAATCACGACTACCCAAGGTCCAAGAATAGAAGAAAAAATTTGAGATTGATTACCTAGAAACTACAACAAAATAGAATATAAATATTAAGAACTAATTAAACTAAGAAGAAAACAACAACACATATTAATGTTGAGTTATTATTTAATTGATAATGCAATTTTCTATTGAAGGGGGCATGAATTATAATGAGATATGTGCCTTAGCCATTTTTTAGGAAACAAACATCTAGTTTTCCATTAAATGGGATGGTGTGAGTGGGGGTTTATACTCTATACCCCATGGATTTCACTTCTATTCGCCACTATAAGGAGGGTAAGATGTAGACAACCTTACCTCTATCCCTTAGGAATAGAGAGGTTGCTTCTGGTGAGACCCACTCGATAGCAGCTAGTGCAACATTTCCTTGATTTCTAGGCTGATTGTTGTTTTTTCTGCTGGTGTTGTTGGGAGCATGTGGAGGGTTTTGATTGTTATTTCTCTGGTAGGTCTGGTTTGGGGGACAACTTGCTAATTGTTCTGTTGAGGCTATTGATGACTGTTGCTGAAGTTGGGGTTATTGTTGAAGTTGTTGTTGTAGTTTATTGACTGACCTTGCTGGTATTGGTTCTGAAATTGGTTTTAATTTCTGGGTTGATACTGCTGACCTTGATTGTTGTTGAACTGTCTAGGAAGGTTGCACTCTCTTGCAAAATGTTAGGTTGTTGACAGTTATAGCAAATAGCTTTTGACTTGTCAAACCCAATTATTTCCATAGGTACTAATACAAGAGATCTACCAGTCCTGTTGTACAACCTTTTGCTTCTTAAAGCCAACATTGCTGCCTGCCACTTCAAGTCCATGTCCTCTAGATCATCAGCACCAATTTGCTCAAGATCATCTTGAACAACACTGGTATGGATCATGTTCTTGGCAACAAATGCATTATAGGAGTCTGTGAACATTGATAACAATGCTTGGTAATCAGTTCCTTGATTTCCACTTCCACCAACAAAAGGTGCATGACCACTTGCCATTGAGGAAGAGTCATCATCAATAAGCTGAACATTAAACCTTGATTGACTTCCTTGATTACTTGAGCTCCCAACAACAAATTCCCTTGGTGTTTCACCACCATGCTCACTTGGTTCTTCAATGATTGGGATTTGCTATTGGTTCTTGGTGGACAGATTACCCATTGGAGCAATAAGAGCATTTGATACTTGGAAGCAAGGCTTGTCTTCCATGATCATTTCATTCTCTATCATCTCAATCTCTGCAGCTTGTAAAAAGAAAATCACATCATCAAGTTTCAATGTGTCATAATTTGGTTTCTGCCTGATAAACTAGCTTGCAGTGTACCATTCCTTTGACAATGATGACAACAGCTTTGTATTCAAGTCAGAGTCAGACACAACATAATCAGTTGTTCTTATCTCATTCACAATTGCTAAGAACCAATGCAGCACAGATTTGAGTCTCTCACCATCCTTGTAATTGAACCTGTCAAGCTGCTGCCTCAGCCTTTTTTTCTTGATATTCTTCAGTTTTGAGTTGCCTTCAAACATCTCAAGTATGGCACCATACATGGCCTTTGCAGTCTAATGGTGAGTAACTTTTGTGAGGATTTCCCAAGATAAACCCAGTTTTAACATGGCCAGTGCTCTATCATCGACCTTTATCATTCGTACAGCAACTGCCGGAGTGTTGTTTGTTTCATCAGGCGTATAAGGCCCGTTTTTATAGTGGTCCACATTTCAACATCATTATAACAAACAACAGCTTAAAAGGGAACCTTCCACTTGATGAAATTTTCCTGTCCATACAACCTTGGAATCTTGTTAGTGTAAACTTATTTCTCTTCGTAACCAGGCATCTTTTGTAATTTTTGAAGATTTTTGAAAACAGAGGACAAAAGTTGAAAAACTTAAACCAACATTTAAAACTCTTTTGAAAAATAATCAGATCTGTGGATGAAATCCTCAGATCTGATGTATCTGGTCAAATAAGAGCAATATCTAAAATAAAAATGCAAACTTTAATATAGAAGAGACAAAGAAGACACCAAAAGTTGTAGATTTGGAAGAAAAATGAAGAAAACAGAGCTGCTGACGTCACAGATCAATGAAACAATGCTTCAGCTAACTTCATTCTTCATCTTCAAATCTTCACCAACAAGCAACGATTCTACACCAAAATAGCAGGACACAGGCTCTTATACCACTTGTCAGACCCGTATAATGATCACTACACAATTGTCGCAACCCACACCGTGAGGTGTTGACAAGATAGGTTAACGACTTGCTATTTTAGGTTAAGAATAATATCGTGTTAATGTCGGAATCACTAACACAATATATATGTCTTGAAAATACTAAAGTAAAGAAACACAGACTGTCACTCAAAAGATTTCCATTTATAGAATATTAATACAAATGGGAATCAATCAGGGTTACAGAAAGGGAATGTTTTTTGTCAGGACGTATTAAAGAACAGTCGTCGCTATTAAAGTCAGGAATACTATCGATTTTCTCAATCGTATCTCTCGTCTCACGTCTATTTTTATGCGTGCCCTAATTATTCCTTTTGTAGGCCTACCTGACAACTGTCATTCCTACTAGAAACCCTAATTAAAGATACATATTCAGAAAAAGATAATACAAAAGATTCTAAGTGTAAAACAGGTATTCTGGTAAGCTTTGCAGCTTTTGTCTTCTTCGAGCAGACCTGGTAACCAAAGTGTGTTGGGGAACATTTCTCCGGGTAGACTTTACTTAGAATATTTTCATAAGAAAATATTCACCTAGCAGACTTCAATCTTCTTGACCATAGCAAACTTTGCTCGGTATGATCCTACAAGAAAACTTATTTTCAACTTTTGTTAATAAATAACTTATTAAGCTAACACAAGTGTGCTGGTAACACTGTGGATTTGTGCTGGTAGCACTATAACCTGCTCGGAGTTGAACCTTGCCCGACGAAGTCCTTAAGATAATTCTTACTTTTGTCAAGAATGCTCAGACCACTATTTATTAATGAATAACCTTGCTAGATCTTCCAAAATACTTGGCTTCATAAGCTTGGTTTAGCCAAGATCTTGCTCGGTAACAAACCTTGTTTGGCTTTGAAGATTCTAGATGTATCTAACTGCTTCAAGGCCAGACATCATGTTTTCTGCGTGTGTTTGTGCAAGATTCCAATCAAGTCCTAAGGTCTCTCATATGACTGCTGTCAAGAGATCTATAGATATTTGAAAGGAAAACCTTATCTAGGAATTTGGTACCCAAAGAACCACTCATTTGATCTAATTTCCTATACTGACAGTGACTATGATGGGTGCAACATGAGTAGAATGTCCACTTCGGGAGGTTGTCAATTTTTGGGTGATAGACTGGTGTCATGGCAATGCAAGAAACAGACTACAGTGTCCATCTCAACTGCTAAAGCTGAGTATATTGCTGCATCTGCTTGCTGTGCACATGTTCTCTGGATTCAAAACCAACTGCTAGACTATGGTTTGAATTTTCTTAACACCCCTATTTTCATTGATAATACTACTACATAATTTATTGTTAAGAATCCTGTACAATATTACAAGACAAAGCATATTGAAATCAGACATCATTTTATTAGGGATTGTAGTGAAAAATTTCCAACTGAAGTTAAAAGAGTTGACACAAGAGACAATTTGACTGACCTATTCACCAAGCCACTTGATAGAACTAGATTCAACTTTCTTATGAAATCCCTGGGAATGATCAACTCTAATGAGGTATGATTGATGATGTGTACTTGTTGTGCAAACTGACTATCTTTTCAAAGTCTTGTTGAATGTTTGTTTGATTGATGTGTGAATATGTGTTTAATGTTTGCTGATGTGTGATTTGAATGACTACTTGTGCAACTTAGGTGTCTTTGATACTTAAGGTAATTATCAGTGAATGTGTGATGTCAGGATGAGTATTTGATTTGATCTATATGTATGTGCTCTTCTGATATCTTGATTATGTGAATTATCTGATATGATGATGTTATTAGGATATGCTAGACTATGCATTTTGTGATGTCTACTTGTTTTGATGATGTCATTTATATTGAGATTTGAATATGTGTTTTTGATAATAAATGTGGCTGCTCAAATGAACTTTTTAAAGAAATTTTTTCTCAAAACACTTTTGTCAAAACAAAGCAAATTCAATGGTACTAAGACATGATAAGATTATTCAGTTCAATCTTTGTAGAAGCTTAAAAAGGTAGAAAATGAAAATTGATCCAACCTTTTGGGAAAAGATAGTACATTGGTTATTTATGCTAATCTTATGGATTTAATATGCTAAAATGACAATTAGTACAGTCATTATCATGTATGGTTGCTTTCCATGATGTGTAAAATTTGAGGTGATATAAACATAAAGAAAATGCTAAACTTTATGTGGAGATACATTGTTATCTATGCATGTTCCAATATACATCTTTCCGCATGATAGGCAGAAAAGTGATTATCCAGTCATACACGAGCCCGTTGGTATTTGGTCACCTAAAATGAAGTATCTTATTGAGAATGATAATGAACAAATGTGAACTAAACTATTTTAATATTTATTCAACCAAAAGTTGATATGAGTTCACAAATTTTTATGAAAAAGAAAAATACAAACGTGAGGGTTAATTCTAGAACTACAGGAGTGGAGGAAATCATATAAGTTCATTTAAACATCCCGAATGAAAGGCCTGTAAGACCGACTTGCGTGGCCTGTAAGTCCAACGTTCAACCTCATATATGTTTGTAAATTTAAAAAGAAAAATCTAAATCTTTTAAACTATTCTATAATTAAAATTTTGACCATATAACCGGGGGTCGGAGTCAATTCGGGGTGATCTGGAGAAAGCCAAATAAGCCTTGAGAATAGATATGGAGCATCAGAACATAATAAGTGTTATCCATTTCAGTCGTATGCAAATTAATTGAAACCTAATGCATATCACCAAAGCAATGAAAATCATGCTAAGTCTAGACCTGCTGGTAACCTATCTGATATGTCATAATGATGCTGAGAATGAAGTAATGAGAGGCAACTTAACCAATATGATCCCATGTTGAGATCTTTTCAAAATAAAAAGGAAGGAATATAACTGAAATTTGATCTCTTAATGCACCATTTGCTCTTAAACATTGATTTTAAATGATATATATGTATGAAACATGGTTTAAGTCAAAAATAGTTCCATTTTACCTTGGAAAGGTTGAATATGTAATTTCGAGTAAGGTTTGATGATTTTCAACCTTATCGGGCAAACTTAGATATTTTTGTCCAAGTTCATCCATTTAGAGCATGCTTTGAGGTTTTACATACTTTCGAGTAGACTTAACTGTTTTATTAATTGTTTTACTCTTTCGGGCAAGCTTTAAATTTGAATATGTTTGATTATGTTGATTCAAGCAAGCTCAAGATTTCTAAACTTTCTAGAAAACTTAGTTGTTTTATAGGATTTTTAGGTCATCCTAGCAAGCTTTATGGTTGGTTATGATATTTCGAGCAAGCTTTAACAAGTTTAATTTATTCTAGCAAACTTAGCTGTTTTATAGGATATTTGACTTATTCTAGCAAGCTTTACATTTTATATGTTTGAAGATGAATTTCCTAGCAAGCTTTGATATTCTTAGGAAATTCTAGCAAACTTAGTTGCTTTGTTTAACTGTTAAGATATCCGGGCAAGCTTGATGATTATGAGTGCATAAATGATTTATTCATATATTTTTTAGTACACTTTGTTTAGAGCATACTTTTACATCTTAGGATAGATAAGTCTTCTCTAGCACACTTTGCACTTTTAAAATATTTCCGGGCACACTTTAGTACGAGAATGAACTTAACTGAATATTTGTTAACTCTTTCATAGTTATCGGGTAAGGTTTATGATGTGTTCAGTTTTTCGAGCATAGTTGACTATTAGAGATATTTCTAAGATATTGTTTTGGGTGTCTTTGTTGATTCCTAGCAAGGTTACCTATTTGATTATTTATACTTGATTATTTTTCTTGTGATTTATTTCTCGGGCAATCTTGTATTTCGAGTAAGCTTCATTCACTTTACTCTCTTAAATTTATTTTTAACTTTATAATTTTTGAACAAATTCTGGAACAAGCAAGGTTGAAAAAATACTTTTTACCTAGTAGGTGATATGAGCTTAATTATACATTTTTATTATAACTATTTTCTACACTTTAGAGTAACTTTTGGAGTGTTTTTATTGAATAATTGGCCTAATTGGTTCTATTTGAATTTTATTGGTTTCAAAACACCACGAGCTAAAACGATAAATATAAACCAAGAACCATTAAATTAATTGACGTTCAAATAAGAATAATATATAATAGATAAAAGAAAAAAAAGAAAAGTATAATTTTTGTGATGCCTATCACGTAACAGTTGGTATTCAAATTGCTAATTTATTTATTTTGTTTTAATTTAAGTGAAGTAATATGTTGGTTTTACTCTTGATTATATGATTCAGTTAATTTCTTGTAGAAACCGATCAATCAGTAGTGGGCTGAGATGAATCAAGTTTGGCTTAATTAATTAAATGGGTTACTATCTTGGGCCATGGAAAAAGTAGGGTGGCCAACAATTTATTAAAACCACAAGGAGAGGTCACGAAGTGAGGTCAGCTAGGTTTTTATTAAACCTATTGTCACACGACAGAAGTCAAGGGGGGTCCACCCCTGTTTCATCTGGTGGTGGTTTTGAGCTCGGAACAGCAGCAAGGAAAGAAAACAATTAGAAGAGCATAGGTCCTATATATTATTATTCGATGAACTGCAATAATTATTATATCTTTGTTTCGTCGAATATTATGAGTAGCTAAATTGTTATACTGCTTGGGTTTGGATGATTACTTTGTAGACTCGTTTTACTTTTGGTTTTGGATTAGTTATTAATTGGTTGATGCTTTGGTAAAGTTTTTATTGTGTTTGGTTGTGATGCATATGCGTATTTGGTATTAATTTATTATCAATTATTGTTCCATATGCGTCTTTGTGAATGTCTTTCATGTATGGATGCATATTAGGTTGCTTACTGTGTGTTTGTAACTAGTTTATGATTAATAGTCGACTTATACCATAGGAACGGTAATTGAGAGTTTAGATATACCTTATATTCTGTCACTTGAGAGACCGGGAGGTAATTAAGTGTCGTCTGTTTTGTTTTTTTTAAGGGTTTGGGTAGTGATTGCACGGGAGTGAGTTACCCTAGATTCCTTTAGATTATTACAGATCCGAATTATAACCAAATTAAATAAAAATACCCCTTTACGCCTTAGGGTGTTTTGTGATTAGAGAGACCGGGAGGTAATGCAATCTTTGGGTACCTTAGCATAGTTAGGTAAGCTGAGACCGGGAGGTGATCTGAACCATTAAACCGTTGAGTTTACATGATATTTAAGGTTTTTAGGTATTGATGGTGAGACCGGGAGGAGATCTAGCGTACTTTAGTTATTCCTTAAATTTCATATTTTTAGAATACGGTACCAGTCATAAATCCAATTCCGAGAGTTTACGAGTTGACTAGTAGGATTCCTTGCCTAGGTAGTTGTTCTCCCTATTTGAGTTCTAAAGCGATTTGTTCGTGTCTATTTTAGAGTAAGTATTATTTATTTTATATTTAATAATTAAAAAAGACAAAAATCAATTAAATCTATTTATTTAAGTTATTAGTCAAAGTCTAGTTTAGGTGTCGCTAGTGTCCTGTGGATTCGATATCCAGATTTCATTAGGCTTTACTACAGTTGATAGGTACACTTGCCTATCTAGTGGTCTAGCATTAGGATAGTATAGATTATAAATTTAAAACTAGAGTGTCTAGGTTAAGTTTAGTTTTTAATAGACCGTTTTGCACATCAAGTTTTTGGCGCTGTTGCTGGGGACACTTAGGGGATAGCGAAACTAGCGTTGATTGAACTTAATTGATTAATTGGTCTTTTTTGTGTTTGAGTTGTGGTGTGTCTTGTGAGTCAGTGTCTTAGATTAAGCGTGTCTAGTCGTGTTTAGGATAATGTAGTTTGTGCTTTATTTTATCGAGTCTAGTTAATATGTTTAATAGATCGAGTCAGTTTAGGAGTATTTTATAACGAAGATGTTGGAAAGAGATGATGTTGGAAAGAGCCGAACAAGAGGAACGTGAAAGATTCCACAAGATTAAGGAATTGGAAGCCCGGCTTGATAAGTTGATCGAAAGAGAAAGACTCCATAAGATAGAGGAACTCGAAGCTAGGTTAGAAGAGATAAGTGCTAGAATTCAAAATGTGAGTTTTTCTTACAAGGAGCAGGAAACCTTCTATGAAACATATGATGAATTCTGGAATAATGATAATGAGGGCGTGATAGAAGAGATGGAGTTGGAGCTACCTGGTTACACGGAGTTGAGAGAAGATGCCGTTGAGGAGCCACTTGACCAGATGGAAGATGACGAAGAGAAGGAGCATGTACCATCTTGGGAGGATGAGTTTGG
Organism: Bidens hawaiensis; assembly: GCF_021521415.1. Lineage (NCBI taxonomy): Eukaryota > Viridiplantae > Streptophyta > Magnoliopsida > Asterales > Asteraceae > Bidens > Bidens hawaiensis. The sequence continues at coordinate 55,461 of NW_027496526.1, forward strand.
TGATGAATTGGTGGGTTTACCAGTTTTTGACGAACATACAGAATTTGACCCTGTTGGCGATCTTATATATTTAGAAACACTAATCATGGGGAAGCCAACAATGGAGATCAAAACGTCACCAGAAGAAGAAAATGAAGAGGAAGTGGCAAAGGAGAAGGATCAGGATATGGTGGTGGTTGAGTCGTTAAATCATAGGAAGGTTGGAATATCTTTGGAGGAACTAGATAGTGGATCGCCACCGAAATTGGCAAAACCACAGAAGAGGGAGAGAAAATGCTTGGATCAGCACATTTTGAGGGTTCAAAAATGGTACATTAAGCGTTATAGGACAACACTGAAATGTAAGAATAACCATTTTCCTCATTATATGCCACATATTAGTTTTGGTCTGGGTAAGTTTAAGTATTGGTGGTCCGACCCATTTGAATGTTTTAGATTACTTTTTAGTTTCACTATGTGCTATTTGTTTAAATATATTGGAAGGGTGGAACTAAACGGGTTAGACCGGGGTTGGATAAAAGAAAAGCCTCCTGATTGAAATTTCGGGAGCGAGTCTGGCAGAAGACTCTTCTGTAAACTTAGCGCTTCCCAGGAGGCAACCCGGTAGTATGTGTTTGTTTTTATTTTTATTTTTATTTTTGGGGTTTCTTGCTTTCTTGTGCTGGTTGTTTCTTGGTTTGCTTTCAGGTTGCCCCAGGATTGCTTGTGAAAGTTTGATGATACATGGTTTGATTCAAGTGTGGGAAGGTCATTTGTTGATTGATTGTCGCGTTCGTTCGTAAGTGATAGCTTGTTAGAGAGCACTGGAGTGTGAGGCTTACGTTTGAATTGGAGGGTACGGAACACGACTCGCAAGCAATATCGTCATATTTACCAGGGGAGTGTTCCACTTTATTTTTGAATGTGCTTGAATTTTTGTCTTTTTCCTGTCTCATTGAGGACAATGTGAAATTTACGCGTGGGGGATGAGAAACTGACGTTTTTATATTAAAAAAAATCAAAACTTAAAAAAAAATAATAATAAAAAAAAGTTTAAAAAAATATTCAAAAAATGAAAAATATCCCGATTTTTAACGAAAATTTTTGCAAAGAATGGAAAATGATAGAAAAATTTGAGATTGGTTTTTAAAACTACTATTATATATGAGATTAAATAAAAGATAACGCACTAAGCTTGGGATGTGTCGGTAGGCCCAACTAGCTTTGATAGTCCTCTTTAGCAAATTTTTTATATCTGATAATTTGAAAAACGGTGAAACCGAATTTCGATGCTTAGGGAGGATTACCATAATCTAAAAACTTTGAGATGATAAGACTTAGATGCACTCAAACCAGCACACCACCACATGTCCATTTTTTTTACGAGCTTAGAAATAGTTATATACTTTAGGGTGATATAAAAAAAAGAAAAAAAAAAGATTGAAAAAAAAATGAAAAAAAAGTATGTTATGAAAGTTATGAGTATTCCGAAGAGTTGTTCCGAAAAGCAAAAGAAAGAGAAAGTTATGTATTGTAAAATGCCAAAGAAGCATTATCAAAAATAGAAAAAGAGGTCAAAGTGCACATACTAGACGAGACTTAGAGTTTACGTGTTACTAAGGGGATAGTGACTCTGAGGATACACTATTGGGGCTCGAAGGTTCTTAGTCAGTAAATATATTTTTTAGGGAATATATAGGACAAAGTCCAATAATATTTAGGGTATGCTCGTACGGCCTCCACATGACCATTCATCCATCAAATTTCACCGAGTGCATCTACTTAGTACCATTAACGAGTTCTTGGCTTATGGTGATTTGTCAAACCATTATGCTTTGACTCTAGTTTTTCTAGCTCTCTTTGTTTGAGATGGGGTAGGTGTACCTGTGGTTTTAGAACTTAAAACGCTTAATGCAATTGGGGGCTTGATAGGCTAGTGGCTGGGTTTAAGTGGACAACAATATCGACAATCGCGGTTTTTGCGTTTATCTGTGCTTAATAGATAACCTATATGTGTTTTAAGGATCAGTTTCGAATTATGATTCCATTGCAAAATTCTTTTTCAGGGACGAAAAAGGTTTAAGTGTGGGGATATTTGATATGAGATTAATTATACATTTTTATTATAACTATTTTCTACACTTTAGAGTAACTTTTGGAGTGTTTTTATTGAATAATTGGCCAAATTGGTTCTATTTGAATTTTATTGGTTTCAAAACACCACGAGCTAAAACGATAAATATAAACCAAGAACCATTAAATTAATTGACGTTCAAATAAGTATAATATATAATAGATAAAAGAAAAAAAGAAAAGTATAATTTTTGTGATGCCTAACACGTAACAGTTGGTATTCAAATTGCTAATTTATTTATTTTGTTTTAATTTAAGTGAAGTAATATGTTGATTTTACTCTTGATTATATGATTCAGTTAATTTCTTGTAGAAACCGATCAATCTGTAGTGGGCTGAGATGAATCAAGTTTGGCTTAATTAATTAAATGGGTTACTATCTAGGGATATGGAAAAAGTAGGGTGGCCAATTTATTAAAACCACAAGGAGAGGTCACGAAGTGAGGTCGGCTAGGTTTTTATTAAACCTATTGTCACACGACAGAAGTCAAGGGGGTCCACCCCTGTTTCATCTGGTGGTGGTTTTGAGCTTGGAACAGCAGTAAGGAAAGAAAACAATTAGAAGAGCACAGGTCCTATATATTATTATTCAATGAACTGCAATAATTATTATATCTTTGTTTCGTCGAATATTATGAGTAGCTAAATTGTTATATTACTTGGGTTTGGATGATTACTTTGTAGGCTCGTTTTACTTTTGGTTTTGGATTAGTTATTAATTGGTTGATGCATTTGTAAAGTTTTTATTGTGTTTGGTTGTGATGCATATGCGTATTTGGTGTTAATTTATTATCAATTATTGTTCCATATGCGTCTTTGTGAATGTCTTTCATGTATGGATGCATATTAGGTTGCTTACTATGTGTTTGTAACTAGTTTATGGTTAATAGTCGACTTATAATATAGGAACGGTAATTAAGAGTTTAGATGTACCTTATATTCTGTCACTTGAGAGACCGGGAGGTAATTAAGTGTCGTCTGTTTTTTTTTAAGGGTTTGGGTAGTGATTGCACGGGAGTGAGTTACCCTAGATTCCTTTAGATTATTACAGATCCGAATTATAACCAAATTAAATAAAAATACCCCTTTACGCCTTAGGGTGTTTTGTGATTTGAGAGACTAGGAGGTAATGCAATCTTTGGGTACCTTAGCATAGTTAGGTAAGGTGAGACCGGGAGGTGATCCGAACCATTAAACCGTTGAGTTTACATGATATTTAAGGTTTTTAGGTATTGTTGGTGAGACCGGGAGGAGATCTAGCGTACTTTAGTTATTCCTTAAATTTCATAGTTTTAGAATACGGTACCAGTCATAAATCCAATTCCGAGAGTTTACGAGTTGACTAGTAGGATTCCTTGCCTAGGTAGTTGTTCTTCCTATTTGAGTTCTGAACCGATTTGTTCGTGTCAGTTTTAGAGTAAGTATTATTTATTTTATATTTAATAATTAAAAAAGACAAAAATCAATTAAATCTATTTATTTAAGTTATTAGTTAAAGTCTAGTTTAGGTGTCGCTAGTGTCCTATGGGTTCGATATCCGGACTTCATTAGGCTTTACTACAGTTGATAGGTACACTTGCCTATCTAGTGGTCTAGCATTAGGATAGTCTATATTTATAAATTTAAAACTAGTGTGTCTAGGTTAGGTTTAGTTTTTAATAGGCCGTTTTGCACATCAGTAGGCTTTGTGAAATTAACTTTTCCGAGCAAGGTTTGCTAAATGTTATTTACCGAGTAAGGTTTTAAAGGGGTAGATTTTAAATAAGATATTTTTACTGTTTGACAGTTTTTCCCACAAAAAGAAAAAATGCATTTAAAACCCACTTTCAAAATGTATATAAGAGGGACTTAGTGAAATTTCATGTTTCACTTCTCTCTCCAAACACTTTTACAAACTGCTCTTGCTCTTGTTTCCAGAATATCAACCGCCTATTATTTTTTCCAAACCCTTATTAACCAGCCCTTAAATTCTGATTCGGTAAGCATCAATTGATTGATTTCCCACACTGATTATATGGAATTGGGCAGTTAATTTTCATTTGAACTAACTCTCTGTTTTATGTGTAGGTTATTAATTTGTCGAAGCACAGGTTCATAAAGACATTTCTTCTCTTTACTTCTTCAAATTATAACCTCAAATATGTCAAAGTTATGAACTTTATGACTAATTTTTGCTTTGAATATGTTTTTGTTTGTGTGTGCACAGATATGGAGGACGAACCGACATATCCATTTGAGAAGAAGCATAATATGTGCGCTCTTCTCCAAGTAACTGCTGGTAATGAGAAGGTGGCACACATGATTAGATGGCTTCAAAGATCTAATCTGCAATTCTCGTTGACTGAGTGCCTGGTGATTTATAGAAACCACCAGTTGGATTTCTGGCACTCAACCGAACTTCATAACGATCAATATGGTAAGCGATTAGAGGCTACTATGGCTAATCATGAGATCAGGATTACGGAAATATTGATTCGGCAAAGCTTACAATTACATGATGATGATCATAACCCTATCCACTTCACCACTGATCACTTGTTAAAGATCTTTCAACAGACAATGGGTTAACAAGGAAATGTCCATGAGGGACAATTTCAAAAGGGGATGTTCCCAAACCTTTACAGGTTATTAGTACACCATAATATTCAGGGATATGCCCCTCGGAAAGGCTCTTGGACATTGATGAGTCGTGATTTGGCTAATGCTACTGTAGTAGTTGTGTATGATCTGCTATTTAATTTCTCCAAAATGATTTTTGAATGATGATTGGCAACTTGATGAAGCCAAACAAAGACAAGTTTCTAGTTTACCCAATATTTCTACAAATCATTTTTAACTGGGTATTACAAGATCTACCAACCTTAGGCACAACACATTTATTGCAAGATCTGAATGTGTATAAACGAATTGCAACGTTGTCCTCTACAAGCCGCTTTAATCCTCGGGCAGAGTTTAACATTTTGCCATGGTTAGTTGATCATAATGTCGAGATTATGCATGTACCAGAACTAATATTTGAGGAAGAAGATAGTGATGAGGATGAGTTTCGTGAAGATTCTGATGACAGTGATGATGGAGATAATGGTGATGATGGAGATGCAGGTGATAATGTTGGAGGTATTGAAGGAAATATTGGTGATGATGAGGTTTCACATGCACAGGGGGAGAACTTACCTTTACCCACACCACCAGCCACACCACCTTCCCCACCACCACAAACTGACCCATACATTCCATCTACACCCATTCATACCCAAACCCAAAGCCCACCTACATATATTAGCCAAACCCTATCCCAAACCCAAACCGTAATCCAAAACTAGAACCAAGAAATACATGAACCTTACATCCCACAACATGTCCCAGCCAACATACTTAACTTTCCAACCACACCATTCCAATCCCCAACCCATTCCCAAACCCAAGAACAACCTACCCAACCAACATTTGAAATCATACATACTTACAAACCCTTACCTACAAACCAAAACATAAACCCTTTACCCTTAACAAGTGAAAATATCTTTGAAAGCCCTAGCCCACCCATTGAACCTACCCAAACCCAAACCAACATACCCGATCCTTTCCTTAACTTACCAACCCAAACCTCTTCCCCTAGTGCTTATCTGTTTAGAAGAAACATGGAGTACTAGTTGAAAATATGGATCTGAGGGGGAGTAATGCAGAACTGAGGAAAGTAAATAAAGATCTGAAGGCTCAGATAGCAGAAGCCTTAAACAAGATTCTAGCCTTGAGAAGACCTCAGCTGTACCAAAACAGGGGAGAATGTTATTGTTGAAGGTGTTGGTGATGCTGCTACTGTTGGATTGAGGAGGAAGAGAATGTGGTAATAAATGTTGATAATGATGGCTTGAAAACACTGTTAAGTGCTTATGGTGATAGTGATGTTGAGGATGAGAGTGAAGAAAGAGGTTTTGATGCAGATGGTTATGAAGGTGATTATTCTGATGTTGGAGAACAAGACTATGATGCCAATGATATAATTATAAAGAAGAAAATAGTGAATGAGGAGGGAAAAGGAGGCAGAGAAGGAGACTGATGTTGAGGTGAATGTGCAAACAACTGATGCCATTGGCACTAAAGCCTTGAATGATGTTCTTATTGATGAAGGTGCTAGTGAGGAGATTGAAAACGTTGAGACCTCCAAGAAAGTTGTTGAAGATGATGATGAAATGAAAAATCTCATGGGCGAAATTGAAAACTTTCCAAAGAAATCCGAGGAAGAAAGAAGGAGGAGAGAAAAAGGGAAAGCCATTATTGAGACTGATTAAGAAACACCTGTTGATACACAGGATAAGGCTGATGATGATGATGATACGAATGATGAAGATGAACTTGCTGAACAGGCTGCCAAGAGGCAAGCTGATATTGTGCTTGAAACATTGGAGAGGGAAAGAATTTCCCAATTTATAACTGCTGAAGAATTTGGTGAGCAGGAAACATTTTTTGAACAAGCTCACATTGCAAAAACTTTGGATCAAGAAGGTGATGTCGAGCAGGAAGTCATTGAAGTATTGATAAAGATGAAGCAGTCTGAAGAGGTTGATAACACCTTGGCGCTTGTCAGGCACAAATTCAAACAAGCTCAACCGGAAACTGAAACTTCAACCACTGCTGAACACTCTAAAGATGATTCAGCCAAGCAGATGGTGCCTGATGAGGCTGGAGAATCATTGACTAAAATTTCATCCAGATGATATGTAAAGGAAATTGAAGAACATATTGAGAAAACCCTGATGCATGGATCTATGATGAAGATGACCACAAGTATGGAAAGAAATATTCAAGAAAGAGGAGTAGATTTGATGGCTGAGATTACAGTGAGGATGAGGTTGATAAGAAAAGGGCAAAAAGGTCTCATGAACCTGAGTATACTGTTGAGAGCCCAAAGGAACATGAAAGCCCTATGATGGCTGTTCCTATACACGTTGTTATGCCAGAAGCTGAACCTGATTTAAATGAGCCAAGAATCAAAGCATTTGATGAATCTACTGAAAAGGATGATGACACTGAAGATGATGATAATACTGATGATGACACTGACAATGCTGATGATAAAGTTGCTGATGCTGAAACTGTTGTCTCCCCACATATTGAAATGACTGATGAGCAAAGGGAGAACATACAACAGAGCTTGAACAATGCAAGGAGAAAACATCCATTGGTTATAAGCTAGATTAAACAAGGTCATAATTTTGAAACTTTAGCTCCTATGTCAGATGAGGAGCTACAAAGATTGGTTGATAAAGAAGCTAATGAGATAAGGAAGAGGATTGAGAAAAAGAATCGTGATTCCTTGAAATATAGGAACTTTTTGAGATTGCATGGATTGTCCGATAAGGACTTCAGTACGATGAGTTTTAGTCAATTGGAAGAACATTATAATATGAATGTGGAAAGGGTAGAGAGGGGAGAAGGAAAGATTGAAAAGAGAATCAAACCAACAAGAAAAAATTGATGAACTGATGAAGAGGTATGGAGGCAAGTGCAAGTACCTAATTGATAGAGGTATTGTAATGGAGAGAGATGATGGTATGTAAAAGGATGAAGTTGAATCCTATTTCAAAAAGTTGTCAATGAAAGATGACACTGACAAAACATCAAAAAGGCCAAGAGTTGTGACTTTGGCCGAGAAAGAGAAAGCTGAGAAGAAAATAAGATGGGAGGATGAACAACTCAAGTTGCTTGATAGATTGATGAATACCAGAGGTAAATTGAATGAGATACAAAGGATGAGTAGATCTGAGAAGTTAGTCTTGTACCTGTCTGAGTTGGAAAAATATGATCAACAAAAGGCTCAATCTTCAAAGTTTGTCAAAATCCCTACTATTGTGGAAGTAAAGCCTGAACCAGTCGAATACGGAGATTCATAGGAGGATGAGAACAGAATCAGAACCCTTAAAGGATTAATGATGAACAAAGGAATGGATGAAACGAAGTTTGATCTCCTGGGTAAAGCTCAACTGAAACAATTGTTTTATGAAGAGAAAGATGAATGGGAGAAACTAGAGGCTGAACAGAGGAATCCTCAGAATTTTGAAGATGGACCAGGAGGAGTTCGATTTGTTTCAGCTGGTCAGCTAGGAAATAAGACTGTGCTGATGATGATTGAAAAAATGGCCAAAGAAGGCAGTGATAATATTCATGATTTGATGGCTATGCAAGTTGAAATGATAATTTCTATGTATGAGAAGAAATTTGGGGCATTGGGGGCCACTAAACCCAGAAAGGCAACACCTTATAGGCCCTCAGCCTCAAGATCACAAATTCCTGCATCAAGAGCCACATAACAACAACAAATTAGGCCACCATCTGATGTGGACCTACTAAAAAATACTCTTTTATGACTCTGTGACTGAATCTTTGAAGGTAGTAATGAAGAGTGGAGATTTGAGAGAAATAATTTTCAAGGATGATTTTGCTGAGTTCATGTAACATCGAGAAAATTTCGAGTTTAAATAATAAACTTTCCAAAGTTAAGGGATCAAAATTGCCAAACTTCCAAACCTTAGGGTTTAAAATAAAAAATCTGTTTTCTTGTCCTATCGCGCTACGCGACGGGGCAAAAGACAAGCCAATCGCGTATCGCGATGGGGTTTGGTCAACGCTTCTAGAAGAAGTCAACATCGATACGCGATCGTTGTTAACCTATGCCTAACACGACTGGCACTAGTTCTGCCACGTGTCCCGACAGGTGGCCACACATGGCATATCGTCTGCCACGTGCCAACACGTGGCACACTGTCTGCTACGTGGCGACACATGGCAGACCTACGTTGTGACTGCGGATGCCTACGTCGCGATACGCGACGGGTGCCCAGGAGGCTGTCGCGTACCGCGACGGGATCCAATTTTTGCCTATAAATAGAAGGCCATGGGATTCATCAAAACTCACACCAAAATCAGTATTCCGCTCTCTCTCTAGCATCTTTCTAAACTCCGAAAATCCAACCCTCGATCTACCTCGGTAAACGTGCCATAATACCTCGATTTCCGTGTCTCGATTTCTCGAAATTCGTGCCACCCTCCACCCACATACAACCAAGAAGGCGTTTGTTATCATGGCGATGAGTCTCGAGAAGCGTGCCAACGAATGATAAAGATTGGTGGTTTCATTTGTCGTACAAATGGAAGTGTTGATCAAGGAGGCAAAAGAAATCAAGCGGCGTGGGAGTGCCGCTAGAATCCTTAGGGTTTCCAAAAGGCCAACAAGGTTAGGCTTAATGTCAATGAATATAATAAAATATTATATTAAAGGCTTAAGCCTTAAGTCGAGGTTATACTCGATACCTTGATAAATGAAAATAAAACATAACAAAGAAAGAATAAAAGATATGTTGTGATAGATAAAAATATATATATATATATGTGTGTGTGTGTGTGTGTGTGTGTGTGTGAAGTATACATATATTCTTTGTTATGAAATTATTATTTAAGTGATAATGAGTATTCTTAAATAGTAAAAGAATACGTTTCTTAGAGAAGAAGAAACGTCGGGTTTTATAAATAAACTAAAGATTTATAATTACTTTTAAACTAAAGGTTTTCAAGTAAAAGAGAATTATGAACTAAAACTTCATCGAGGTAAAGGATATAAAATAAGACTAAAGGTTTTAAGACGGATTGTATATCCGACTAATAAATGGTTATACTCGTACTATAGGTGCGAGATAGCAAGGGAAAGACCCTCGGACGGTTTGAAGCCGATCCCAAAGCGATAAGGTGAATACGCCCCACTTTTACAAACTTATTTTCAAACAAATAAACGTGTTATGTGTAAAACTTTACATGAGATTTAGTATCTCTAAAAACATTGTAAATAGGAGTATAAGCCTAGCCCTCAGGCTGTAGTATACGTTTGTCTAGATCCTTACATATGTAGTTAAATGCGGTGGGAAAATCGCACCACGCTTGGTCATGACCTCCAGCCACAATGGGTCGGACCTAAGTACGTTCGAGTGAGAATGACCATGTGTATATTTATGGCACCTAAGTACGTCGAAACACTGCGGTGTTTTTCTGGGGTGACCTAGTGTAGAGACTCGAATTTATAATAATGTTTGTTTTAACCTAATTATTCCTAAGCCAAGATGAGCCGAGACTTACGTGGTCTCGAGGGGTGATTAAGTAAAGAAAATATTTTTGCGTCAGCATATTCACCAGCATTCGTTGTTGACGTATTTTCTAATATTTTGAAGGTAACCAAGATTAGAGCTTAAAGGACGAAGGGCTCAAGAATCCGATGGCTCGGATAATTTTGTTTAAATATTAAAATATAATGCTTTTGTAAAACTTATAAACAAGTAAACTAAACGAGACCTTTTGTCTCGTCTTTTGTAATGTAAATATTTTAACTTTAAATCCACATGTTTCATAAAGTCTTCTGCTAATAACCCGCAACTCTGATTTATTTACAAATGTGGTACCAACTATTGATCGCACTCCTAGGCCTAAGATGGGGTGTGACAGGTTGGTATCAGAGCCATCGATCTTAGCGAATTGGGTATCATAAAACAATACCCAAGCTTCGATCCAAGTATAGGAATTAACCGATTATTTGTCTTAAGGATAAGATAGGCTGGTAACCTTTTCTTTCCTTCATCATTCTAAACCACCCAAATTGTTAGATGTCATTCAAGAATATGATAGCATACTTTGTGCGCAAGGCAAAAGAAGCCAGAGTTGCCGAACCATTCCCTGAAGACAACATGAGTGATGGTTACTATGAAGCCTACTTTGACCAAGATGTAGAGCATGATATAACCAAACCTGTGTACTACCCTGGAAGCAGACCCTATCCAATAGACGTTCCTGATAGTCCGCCGAAACAAAGAATTGAACCACCGAGGCACTCAAGTTACCATCCACCAACAATACCCATGTACCATCCCTCTGAAGTACCAATGTATCACCCGTCAGAGATTCCCACATACCAATCATCAGAAGTACCACAATATTACCCAACTGGATACATACAACCAAACCCTCATCCGTCCTATGCCTTCCTCTCAAATCGAACAATAAAGGAAGAACCAAGATCCCCATCCTTCGACTGGATGCAGTGCCACTCTAACTAAGTCAATTCTTAACCTACCAATGGTGAAGGACCGTCCCGCAAACCAAGAATGAGGGTGATGATGCCCTATGAAAGTTTCAAAATTCCCCCGATGATCAATGAGACCACCCAGCATATGGAAGAGGAAGAACCTGAAGATGAGGAAGAACCTATGGAAGAAGATGAACCAGAAGAGGAAGAGGACCCCGAAGAAGAGGAGGATCCTGAGGAAGAGTATGATCCGGAACAAGAGCATCTCGATAATCCCAATGAGATATCAACATCAATGATGGATCACTCACTTCCCGAAACCCGAGCTACGGTTCTATGGATCCATATGTCCAATATCGAAGCTCTCAAGAACCAAGCTTCATCAAGTTTCCCACCGTTCCAAGGCGGGATTCCAATAGAAGCAGAACAAGCTGATGAGATCCGAGAACAAAACCAAGCTGCTAAAGCTTTCTTCTACCTTTCTTCCGACATGACCGACGTTCCATATCCAGAACCAAGGAATCACTACGAAATGGTGACATTGGGTTACCACGACCCAACTCCGCAATATGGATACCCCAACAAGGTCCCACAGTCGTATGAAAAACATTTGGATCGCGCTCTGCACGAAACAGACGATTGGAGAAAGAAGATGGCCGATGAAGGAAAGAAAAAGAAGAAGATGGGAGAAAAGCTTCTTCACAAGTGCGACAAGCTGACGAAGGTTGTGAGAAAGTTCTTAAAACATTGAGGCATTGTTAATGAGGAATGCGAAGAAGAAGTCATATGTTTAATATAGTCTTGTATGTTATGTGATAAATATATGTGTGTAACAAGAACGTTGAAACGTTCTTAAAATAAAGATAGGATGACCAAAATATATATATCGTTTGATCGATATATATATATATATATATATATGTATATATGTATGTAATGTGAAAATAAGTATATATATCTTTTGTGATATATATATGAATATATAATAAAATTATAGGTTTAATAGAAGGAAACGTTGTTTGAATTTCAGATATAAATGATATATTAAAAGAAATAAATCTGAACAAAGCAACAAAAACGAAAATACTAGAAAAGAAAAAGAAAAAGAAAAAGAAATGAAAGAAAAGGGGAAAGACCCCGAGAAAGAACAAGAGGAACCAATCCCCGATAAGTACATGAAACAAATCCAAAGAATCGTAAAAGATGCCGTAAGGGCCGAAACTGAATTTAGATGCCAATCTAGACAAACGAAACATTCGCAATCTGCAAATCCTTCTTGAAAATCCGTTTCTAAACCCCATTCTAGACCATATCATATGGAAGAAAGTGTGCATGAATCAAACGTTGATGGTAGAGTTCGTCAAGATTTTAAGAGACTAAAGATAGGTGGATGTTCGTTCAAAGACTTTAGTACAATGGACCAAAAGAATTTCATGGTGACAAGGGAGCCATCACGACTGTAAGGTAGCTTGAAGAGATGGAGATGATCGTTATCACGAGCAAGTGTTCCGATGAGGAGAAAATTCAATATTCTGCTCTCATGTTTAAAGGCGAAGCGTTGGAGTGGTGGAACACACTGATCTTGTATAGCTATTACCGCAGGTTCATTGAAAACTTTTCCCGAATCGATGTCCCCCTAACTTCTTTGACTCGTAAAAATATCAAGTATGAATGGGGGCAAAACAACAAGAGGCATTCAATATACTTATACAAAAACTTACCCAAGCACCTATACTGGCCTTGCCAGAAGGTACCGAAGATTTCGTTTTTTTTAGTGATGCATCTCATTCCAGTTTAGGATGTGTACTAATGCAATGAAAGAAAGTAATCGCTTACGCCTCTCGTCAACTCAAAGTGCATGAAAATAACTATACAACTCACGATCTAGGGTTAGGCGCCATAATCTTTGCATTAAAGATATGGAGCACTATCTCTATGGAGTAAGATTTATCGTGTACACTGATCATAAGAGCTTGAAGCACATCTTCGATCAAAAAAAGCTTAACGTGCGCCAACGACGCTGGATGGAAACTCTAAACGACTATGACTGTGAAATTTTCTATCATGAAGGTAAAGCCAACGTGGTGGCTGACGCCTTAAGTCATAATGAGCACGAAAATCCAAAAAGAGTCCGAGCGTTAAGGCTAGAACTTCAAATTGATCTTATTGACCAAATCAAATCTGCCCAAACTCAAGCGATCAATGAAAATAGGATCTTCGATGAAAAACGTAACGGCACCATTGACTCGTTAGTCAAAGGCGACGATGGTATCCTTAGAATGGGAAATCGGATCTGGGTACCAATCGTTGGGGATTTGCGTGAAAAGATTATGAACGAAGCTCATAAGTCCAAATACATGATGCCCCCGGTAGTGACAAAATGTATCAAAACCTCAAACCAAACTACTGGTGGAATGGGATGAAAAAAGACATCGCTTCGCATGTGGCAAAATGCTTAACTTGTTTGAAAGTCAAGGCTGAACACCAAAAGCCTTCGGGACTGCTTCAGCAACCCGAACTTCCTGTATGGAAGTGAGAATTAATCACTATAGATTTCATTACCAAACTCCCTAAAATGACACGACAACATAATGCTATATGGGTAATTGTGGATCGCCTAACAAAATCTGCACATTTCATCCCCATTAATGAGTCGTATTCAATGGACAAACTAGCGCGTATTTATGTGAACAACATTGTTGCTTTACATGGAGTACCATTATCAATAATCTCCGATCGAGATAGCCGTTTCACGTCTCGTTTTTGGAATAGCTTCCAACAAGCGCTTGGTACAAGGTTAAACCTTAGCATCGCCTATCATCCGCAAACCGATGGGCAAAGCGAAAGGATGATTCAAACGTTGGAGGATATGCTCCGCGCATGTGTGATAGACTTAGGAGGAAGTTGGGACGACCACTTACCTCTAATGGAATTTTCGTATAAAAATAGTTACCATACAAGTATTCAAGCCGCACCATTCGCGGCGTTATATGGACGAAAATTTGGAACGCCTGTGTGTTGGTCTGAAACCGGAGACAATCAATTATCTGGACCCGAGATAGTCCAAGAAACCACCGAGAAGTTTCTCCAAATTCGAGAACGACTCAAGACGGCACGTGATCCCCAAAAGATTTACGCCGATGTCCGTCGTAAGCCGTTGGAGTTCAATGTTGGTGACAAAGTTCTTTTGAAAGTCTCTCCTTGGAGAGGCGTTGTTCGTTTCGATAAGAAAGGAAGTTAAGTCCTCAATTCGTTGGACCCTTTGAGGTACTTGAACGAATCGGCACTGTCGCATATCGTTTGTGACTGCCCGAGGAAATGCAAGGGATACATGATGTATTCCATGTTTTGAATCTGCGTAAATGTTTAACCGATGAATCTTTAGCAATTCCATTAAAAGACATTGAGATAAATGAAAACTTAAAATTCGTAGAACGTTCAATTCAAATAGAATATTCGAAAACAAAGAAATTGAAAAGAAGAACATTGAAAATTGTGAAAGTAAAATGGGACTCGCGTAGAGGACCCGAATATACATGGGAACTCGAATCGGAAATGAGAAAGAAACACCCCCACTTGTTCTCATAAAGCAATCTCGAGGAAGAGATTTATTTCAAGGTGGGGAGGATGTAACATCGAGAAAATTTCGAGTTTAAATTATAAACTTTCCAAAGTTAAGGGACCAAAATTGCCAAACTTCCAAACCTTAGGGTTTAAAATGAAAATTCTGTTTTTTTTGTCCTATCGCTACATGACGGGGCAAAAGACAAGCCCATCGCGTATCGCGATGGGGCTTGGTCAAAGCTTCTAGAAGAAGTCAACAGCGATATGCGATCGCTGTTAACTTACGTCATCGCGATATGCGATGACGTGGCCTGACACGACTGGCACCAGTTCCGCCACGTGTCCACACGTGGCACACCGTCTGCCACGTGTCCCAACACGTGGCCACACGTGGCACATCGTCCGCCACGTGCCAACACGTGGCACACTGTCTGCCACTTGGCGACACGTGGCAGACCTACGTTGTGACTGCGCATGTCTACGTCGCGATACGTGACGGGTGCCCAGGAGGCCGTCGCGTACCTCGACGGGATCCAAATTTTGCCTATAAAGAGAAGGCCACGGGATTCATCACAACTCACACCAAAATCAGTATTCCGCTCTCTCTCTAGCATCTCTCTAAACTCCGAAAATCCGGCCCTCGATACACCTCGATAAACGTGCCATAATACCTCAATTTCCGTGTCTCGATTCCTCGAAATTCGTGCCGCCCTCCACCCACATACAACCAAGAAGGCGTTTGTTATCATGGCGATGAGTCTCGAGAAGCGTGCCAACGAGTGATAAAGATTGGTGGTTTCGTTTGGCGTACAAAAGGAAGTGTTGATCAAGGAGGCAAAAGAAATCAAGCGGCGTGGGAGTGCTGCTCGAATCCTTAGGGTTTCCAAAACGCCAACAAGGTTAGGCGTAATGTCAATGAATATAATAAAATTTTATATTAGAGGCTTAAGCCTTAAGTCGAGGTCATACTCTGTACCTCGATAAAAGAAAATAAACATAACAAAGAAAGAATAAAAGATATGTTGTGATAGATATATATATGTGTGTGTGTGTGTGTGTGCATGTATATATATTCTTTGTTATGAAATTATTATTTAAGTGATAATGAGTATTCTTAAATAATAAAAGAAAACGAATACGTTTCTTAGAGAAGAAGAAACATCGGGTTTTATAAATAAACTAAAGATTTATAATTACTTTTAAACTAAAGGTTTTCAAGTATAAGAGAATTATGAACTAAAAGTTCATCGAGGTAAAGGATATAAAAGAAGACTAAAGGTCTTATGCCGGATTGTATATCCGACTAACAAATGGTTATACTCATACTATAGGTGCGAGATAGCAATGGAAAGACCCTCGGACGGTGTTGAAGCCGATCCCAAAGCGATAAGGTGAATACGCCCCACTTTTACAAACTTATTTTCAAACAAATAAACGTGTTATGTGTAAAACTTTACACGAGATTTAGTATCTCTAAAAACATTGTAAATAAGAGTATAAGCCTAGTCCTCGGGCTGTAGTATACGTTTGTCTGGATCCTTACATATGTGGTTAAATGCGGTGGCACATCGCACCACGCTTGGTCACGACCTCCAGCCACGATGGGCTGGGCCTAAGTACGTTCGATTGAGAATGACCATGTGTATATTTATGGCACCTAAGTACGTCGAAATGTTGCGATTTTTTGCTAGGGAGACCTAGTGTAGAGACTCGAATTTATAATGATGTTTGTTTTAACTTAATTATTCCTAACCCAAGATGGGCCGAGACTTACGTGGTCTTGAGGGGTGATTAAGTAAAAAAATATTTTTGCGTCAGCATATTCACCAGCATTCGTTGCTGACGTATTTTCTAATACTTTGTAGGTAACCAAGATTAGATCTTAAAGGACGAAGGGCTCAAGAATCCGATGGCTCGGATAATTTTGTTTAAATATTAAAATATAATGTTTTTGTAAAACTTATAAACAAGTAAACTAAACGAGACCTTTTGTCTAAATTTTGTTTAAATATTAAAATATAATGTTTTTGTAAAACTTATAAACAAGTAAACTAAACGAGACCTTTTGTCTCGTCTTTTGTAATGTAAATATTTTAACTTTAAATCCACATGTTTCAGAAAGTCTTCCGCTAATAACCCGCAACTCTGATTTATTTACAAATGTGATACCAACTATTGATCGCACTCCTAGCCCTAAGATGGGGGTATGACAGTTCAAGCGGGAACAGTTGGAGGAGATGGCAAGTCTAGATTTGTATGACTATCATGACAGGAATAGACTTGCAGGAAGGCAAAAGAATGAGCTATCCAAACATTTGTAAGAGGAAGCAAGCACATGATTCCCTTTGCTAAATAAAAAGAGGAAGTGGAGATTGACTGAGCATGAAAAGACAAGAAGAACAAAGAGGTTGAGGAATATTAAATTTGCTGAAATTGATTACATTTCAAAGGTGAAGGAGAGAGACCCGTTGGCCAACATGATGGTCTGTATCAGTATGAGAAGGAGGATGACAAGGCCCAACCTGGAAGTCCAGAAGAATGGTAGGATTGCTCGAATTGACTACAAAGAAGAAGATGATTCCTACATTCTCAGAAATTCGGATGGACTTGCCTTGGGGATTATCAAAACAGATGAGGACTTAACTTTCCTATATGATGATTATTTAAGGGACATTATGGAGTGGACTTTGCCTGAAAACCACCCTCATCATTAGCTGTTATTCATGTTCAAGGAAAGGGCAGGAAGTGTTAGGTTGGCAAGAAGACAAGAAGCCTCAAGCTCTAGAAGATGATATTATTATTCTAGCTTAGGTTTTGCTTTGTAATGTCCACTGGACAGAATTTTCACTTGTAATCTTTTTAATTATGATATGTAATTTGATTTTATGATTTGATGTGTGTTTTGGCTAAGTGTATGTAAGCATAGAAGTGTTTTGGTACAGCTGAGGGTGTTCCAATCTAGGGGGTTTTTTGGATGAGAAAAAGGCTTAAGGAAGATTGGAATCTTCTCAACCTCCTGAAAATGGCTAAGTATGGACACCGAGCACACTTGGGCCTACGAGAAATATTTTACTTACCCTAGCAAGGTATTTTTCCTTTCGGGCAAGATTATCTTCTTGAAGTCTTCTTAAGTGTTAATCTGAGCAGGGTGCACTTTGTCTAGCAAGGTTGTTCTTCAAAGCCAAGCAAGGTTTTCTATCGAGCAAGCTCTTGGCTAAACCAAGCTAATGAAGCCAAGTATTTTGGAAGATCTAGAAAAGTTATTCATTAGTAAACAGTGGTCCGAGCATGCTTGACGAAAGTTGATGAAGAATTATCTTAAGGACTTTGTCGGGCAAGGTTCAACTACGAGCAAGCTACACTGCTACCAGCACAAATCTATAGTGTTACCAGCACACTTGTGTTTGCTTAATAAGTTATTCATTAACAAGAGTTGAAGGGATCTCTGAAGAACAAGGTTGCTCGTAGGATCATATCGAGCAAAGTTTGCTATGGTCAAGAAGATTAAAGCCTGCTAGGTGAATATTTTCCTTAGGAAAATATTCTAAGTAAAGTCTACCAGGAGAAATGTTCCCCGTCACGCTTTGGTTACCAGGTCTACTCGAAGATGACAAAAGCTGCAAAGCTTACCCGATGACCTGTTTTACACTTAGAATCTTTTGTATTATATTTTTCCGAATATGTATCTTTAACTAGGGTTTTTAAAAGGAATGAAAGTTGTCAAGTAGGCCTATAAAAGGAATAATTATGGCACGCCTAAAAATATACGTGAGAGGAGAGATACGATTGAGATAGCTATTATTCCTTACTTTAATAGCGACGGCTGTTCTTTAATACGTACTGACAAAAAAACATTCCCTTTCTGTAACCCTGATTGATTCCCGTTTGTATTAATCTTTCTATAAATGGATATATTTTGAGTGACATTCTGTGTTTGTTTACTTTAGTTTCTCAAGCATTATATATTGTGTTAGTGATTCCGCCGTTAACACGATATTATTCTTAACCTAAAATAGCAATTCGTTAACCTATCTTGTCAAGACCTCACTGTGTGGGTTGCGGTAGTTGTGTAGTGATCGTTATACAGGACCGACATAATCTCACATTGTCCTTAATGTGAAAAGACTCATAAGCAGATTCATAATAAGATTCGAATGAAGTAAGGTGGGTAAAATGGAAAGGAACTTCCCTACTTGTTAACGAAATTTCGACAGAGCATCTCCTGTTTTCATCTGTTTTCCTGTATTGTACCTGAATAATAAAAACTGCAAACAACCAAAGCATAATACTACTGAAGATTGGGTATGTTATTGTCCATACCCTACCTACATGGGCTAAATAAGTGCCTATTGAAATGTCTTGGCACCCACGACCATAAAAAGTACCAAACAAACAAACAACATATGGTAAATTATTTCAACAAACATAATATTGTCAAAAAAGTACTACCACCAGGACACATGCCCATACCAGACCTACCAGTGCCGCTGCTCGTCAGTTACCCATGTTATCCGGGTCAAACGGTCCCCACTGCCTTTCCATACGCTCACTCAAATGGTTAATATCTTGCCTCGTCTCCGCATAGTCTACGGCCCTTTGTGCGTTTAAGTCCGTAATCTGTTCTGGTAACCTGTCAAAAGAGGCGGTAGTGTGAGTTTGGAACTGGTCAATGAGCCCGTATAGGCCCTCAAAAGAGTACTGACTGTGGTACGACGATCTGGGGCCGGCTCCTGATGATGATGGGCCGCCCTGCTGAGAGTAAGTGCGGCGGCGGGTTTGTCGGGGTGGTGATCCTCTTCTCCTCTCGGGTATGTCCTGGATGGTCATCTCAGCGAGGTTCGCAGGATCCCAAACTTGATTGAGGGTGTCCTGAAACGTTAACTGGTCCGGGATTTTGCCTATTTGTTGGACCATCTGCATACAAATACAATAGTTAAGATCAAGTGTGATTCGGTTCAGGCTTCGTGTTCCTTCTATGTCGGCACGTTAAGCTTTGTATAGCTTATAAATCCATGCACCACCAAAGATCGGGGTATTTGGGCTCTTAGCATTTGCATTGGTTTTGAATAGTTTACAGAACAGGAATGTGATGTTTCAAGGTATATCATTCTTGATGTAGTAAAGGGCCCATAAATCCTTCAAATTCACGACCCCCTCGCTCTTACCACGTGCAGTGACTGTGTGCCTTAGAACATTGCTTTTGAACTAAACAAAAAGAATCTATTAGAGGGGGAAATGAAAGATATTTTGTTCTACCATAGAAAATTATTTGATTCTTGCCTTTCTTCAAAGAATTTCCATGATACACAAGACAAATCATTTTTTTATTTTCATTTTTAGAGTATAATGATACCTAAGAGCAGATTCACCCCTTTCGGAAAGATATGTGGCCATGAAAGGCGAAGGAAGGCTGGAATGCCAACATGCGTCTATAATTGAATTCACCCGACCCGACAGTATTGTATCGGCCATTTCCGCCACTTCCCTCATGGCCGAGGGCCTCTTCGCTCTAAAGCAGCTTTAGGAAGGGAGAGTTTGAGAGGGAAACAGGGTTCTCATCGGTGGGTCGCATAAGGCGGTGCTCTTTGTGTTGCTTGCACAGTAGGTTTCTTCCCAAAAACTCAATTGGTCTCATGCTTTTAATCTGGTGTTACCTGCCTAAGCTGACTCATCAGCATCTTCATCTGCAAATCTGGTCATGGAGTCATACCAAATGGGTCTGTCAGTTTCATCACTCGTATAAATACCCAAATGATACCGAGCTGGGTGACCGATGTCTTGTACCATTCTCCCCCACACCTAAACTCAATGGCATCTTCATCCCACATAGACAAATCCCTCGTCTTGATAGAGAATGAGGCCAAAAACTCCTTGGTTAATTCAATAACTTCTTTGCCCTTTTGGTTTAGAACACGCGTCCACGGACCTTTGACAAGCTCCTTGTATCTCCCCAATTGGTTTACTCGCTTTAAAGTTTCCTTACAAGCATAGGACTTCGGTTCCGGGAGCCGATTGTTCAGGTAGCCTATTCTTTGTCTGGCACGTTCGTCTCTTTCTATGTCCTCGTGAAAGATTAAGAAAGCATGCTCGTCATCCCCGTATTCAGCCATCTGTAATTTTATAACCAGGTCAATTTAATATTCTTAAGTTTATCTGAAAACGTGGAACATAAGGCAAAGCACGGTACCGTGCTTCTAGAAGCACGGCCCCGTGCTGAGGCAAAGCACGATACTGTGCTTTTAGAAGCACGGCCCCAAGCTGCAAGTGTTTGGCAATTTTAACCAGTTTCTTTGATTTTGACTTATGTTGACCTATGGTTGACCACGGGTCGTGTTTTGCAAAGCACAGCCCGTGTTTTTAATCCTAATTCTTCAGTTGTCAAGGCTTGAACTTGCGATTCAAATTGGTTCTACATATTATTTGGGTTTGATTTTGTTATAATGTGACACTCCGTAAAATGGATCATTTTCCGTACATTACTTAAACATGATTTCGTCATGTAAATTCCCACATGACAAAAATTTGTCAAGTTCAATCATAGGCCCACGTATACATGATACATTGCATATAAGTAATTTATTTTTAAATAAGTTACTTGAACCTTGGATTTATCCGACGGGTATGGACATTGGTGATAACTTTAGATGACCCGAATATATATTTAAACAAACCTGGATGTTTAAATTCTATTAACTGATTCATAAACGTACGTGTGTTTAAACTTGATATTAAGCCAAATGCATATATTATAAATGTATTAAATAAAATAAAAATATATATTTAAAAGTAAATATGCATCCCATAAGAGTGCATACGTGAGATTGATCAGAATAAATCCAACAATTTGGTTTACCTTCCATGTTGTGCTATGAACAAATTTCTTCATGGCCCTAGTGGTTGGTTATAAGTTATACACACATGGTTGATTTCAAGTAAAAGAATATAAAAATATATACATATATGATGTATAATGCATACTAAAATCCAAACGACAAAGACAAACAACCAAATCTCACACCACTACCCTACTCAATTCTCATCAAACCCTTGTTCCATCTTGCATGTCAAACTAAAGATAAAATTTTATGATTAGATGAAGTTATATGCCATACTCATTGTATGAAAGGGTAATAGTAAGTTAGCTAGTAAATAGTTAGAGATATATCTAGCTATCCACTTCAACCATCACAAAATCAATCTTTTACCAATACTTGTTGAACACTCTCATCCCCATACAATAATACGTACACCCACTTGATATCCTCCTATATATGCAAACCAACACATAGTGCTAGAAAATACATCACTTGAACCCAATACTCTAGCTCAACTCTAGTTCGTTCGTTCTTTAATTCTTCCTTTTCTTGCAACCGGCCGGTTATCTAAACCACCACCTCCAACTCATGGCAGCAGCTCCACCACCTTACCACCTCCCGTCGGCCACCCAAACCATCTCCCCTCCTTCATGGCTATAGCCACACACAACTACGAGACATCACCAATCGACAAACTCTCTCTCTCGCTCCAACTCCGTCAACCCGTAACGCCACCGAAACGTCACCGTAACACCACCATCAACCCATCACCACCAAAAATCACCTACACCCTCCAGCGGCCACCGCGAACCACCGATCCGGAGCTAGCCACCACATTTTCTTTTTCTAGAATCTCTCTACACACTCCCTTAGGGTAATATATGACAAAGATACATGTTCACGTTCCCACTTTCTACGGTTCATATGAAAATACACTCAAACATTCTAACTAATCTATATCTCATTGTGTTTCAAGACCATTATGGTGTAGGAGATCTCTTTCAAGAAGAAAAATGAGCTTCACGTGGAGAAACGAGCTCATGACTCTCTAATTTCTCTCTAAACCTTAGTCCTATAACTAAGTGAGCTAAACCTCTTGAGCCTATCTTTATACTTATATAAAGTTTGTTTACGCTAGCTCTAACGCCCAACAACCAAAATACAAGTTAATATGTATAACAATGCTAATACACATGTTGAAATTTAATAAATATGATGTTGGTTAAAGATTTGCAAGGGTTATAGAATATGAGCTAAAAACATGTAACAGGTGATTATATACAAGATTATTGTAAAATATGGTGTTTACATTTTGTTAAAAAGGGTTTTCTTCCTGCAAAATAAAGATTATGAAAGATGAACTTAAATTATGCTTACAAAACTCTAAAAATATCATATAATTATCTCATATGTTAAAAAGTTGGAGTTTGTACAAAAATATCCAAGTTATATTTTATTTGAAAGATGGAAATATAAACTTATATACAAGTATTTAGATTTGAATATATAAAGATAAACGGATACACATGGTTTATAATAGAAGAATAAACACGTACCCTTAAAAGTCCAAATGCATTTTATAGAAATAAATAGAAATGGGTTTTTATAAGTGTTTATGTTAAAAATGGTTGTTGTAATTTTAAATAAAAACTATACGTAATCTATCATTGAAGACGACAAATAATAATTTACACAGAAATGAAGAAATGAACTTAACGAAATACACGTGGACTGTAGAAAATGATAGTTGTGTCAAGGCGGTGATTTGTACATAAAAATATATTTTGGATATATATACACATATGACGTAAAATTAATAATTATTAAAAGTTAAACGATCAAAAGTGTATATAAAGTCGGTTGGGAGATTTAGAACGAAAATATAAATATATTCTGTTTTTCTACAAATATTAATCGTAACTTAACAAAATGTCACTTAGAAATAAATATAATTTTTATATTTATTAACCGTCCAAATGAATCATTCACGTCTAAATGAAACGGACACTAATAAGAATTATATTCTTAGTTTTATTTAAGTATATACAAATTTAATATATATATATATATATATATATATATATATATATATATATATATATATTTCCTATGCAACTGAATAAGTAATGTTAGTTAAACGGCACGAACTTGTCATGAAATAATACGAGGCGGATACACTAAAATATATTCTTAATATTTATGTGATATATAAATATTTATTTTTAAAAATAGACACAAAAATTTATCACCTAACGGGTCTTCTAATACTAACGTGTGAAACTGTAACATCCTAAAATTTTCATATTTAATAAAGAAAGTTACGTTTAGCGATTTCGCGTTAATAATTAATAGAGAAAAGATCATGGGCTTAGATTAATCAAGATGGGATTATGGATAAGATGGGCTTACGGTCCATGGGCCTTAGGAGTATAAATACTCCCTTAAACCCTAAACCCTCATTTCTTTTCATCCTATTCTTTACACACTCAAAAACACACACACATCCTACACCATTATATACGGCCGAGAGGGAGAAGCGAGATCCGAGCCAAACGAAAGTCGATTCTTGATAGATCCTCGTAGTGAAAGATAGATACAAGACCTAAAGTTCATAACCAAGCTAAACCGTAACTTTAAAACACGTAAAGGTATGTCTTTTATCCTTAAAGTTTACGTTTTTATGAACGGATAGCCTTGAAACTTAAATATAAAGTGAATCGGGTCTAAACGTAATGTAAAGTAGCAAACTTGATGTTGGAAACGAACTTAACAAACCTAGGGCTATGTACGGCAACGTGTATTGAACGTTTTAATCTTAAAGGTCCAAACTTTATGCGTTTTCGGGTCGTGTTTTATCCAAAAATGGCCACGAGGACGTTTACGGGATTGGTTAGAAATCATATCAAGGGTTCACATGCTGAAACAAAGATGTTTTGGGGTTAAAAATCAAACCCGTAGCTGTACTGAATAACTTCGCCCTATAAGTTCGCGAAGTCTATAAGTTCGCTAATATATTAAGTTCGTTTGTGGCTAACTTCTCTACATGCAAGTTCTCCTGGGGTTAACTTCGCTACATGCAAGTTCACTTCTGTTAACCTCGCTATAAAAGATCGCTGATTGTTAAGTTCGCCAGAATCCAAGTTCGCGTACATATAACTTCGCCGCATACAAGTTCGCTTAATGATAAACTCGCTTAAGTTAAGTTCGCTTAACATGTATGTTGGCTTACATTTATGCCGCTCATAAAATAAGATAACGAATCAGATAGCGAATCAGACTTAATTCGTTATGATGAATGAGTTAATAAATTAGAAAGTAAATTAAAATCCATATGGAAAATGTGATAAGACAGTTAACGAAAATAAAATTTTTCCATATGGCTTACATTTATGCAGCTTAACCCCAGCCAGGGGCTCTGCCCTTTGGACCCCGCTAGGGGCTGCCGCCCCTAGAACCCCGCTGCTAGGGGCGCTGCCCCCATATCACCGCTCGTTTTGGGTAATAATTAAACTAGGAAGACGATATGGGTAGTGATAATTAATTGATACGTGTAATTGTTATACAGTTAGTCGTACACAGCTCAAGAAAGGGATTACAATAAACGGTGAACGTAACCGACTTCAGGTGACCGGACCCTAATAATATCCGAGGTATGTAGGGCGAAATGCTCTTTACAATGTAAGGTTAGTTACGTGTGTAATGTGTATGTTAAAGAAAGAAAGTACGAAAGAATGAAAGCATGTGTATGGATGAACGAATTACAGGTTATGTATGCAATGCGTACCTTCGAGCACGTATATGTGTATGAAAGGTAAATTATGTGATTAACTAGAACTCACTCAGCGTAGCTGACTTTTAGTATGCACGCAGGTGAGTATGATGAGGCTGCTGGCTTGAAGGGAGACACATGGCGGATGAATAAAGAAGCTGGCATCTGAAGATTTACTTGATACTGTTGAACTAAAAGACATGTTTTAAGTTTGTTTTAAAGACAAGCTTTGAATGTTTTATAAGACAAGATTTGATGGTTATGTAACATGTTATGGTTGAAGTTTTTATTATTCCGCGAAAGTTTTAATTAACTCTGATATTTAGAACCGCGTTTATGAGTAAATCCAACGTCCAAAGTAGGGCACCGGTAAAGGGGCCTTACAGAAACATTATTTACAAAATAAACAGAACGATCGGTTGGTAAAAGCAACTGGCACCTTAAACGAAACGATCGGTTGGTGAAAGCAACCGACACAATAAACGAAATGCCTGGTTGGTGAAAAAACCGGCGCGGACAACGAAACTACTAGTTGGGTGAAAACGACTAGCATAAATCGACTTGCAAGTCGATAACGAACTAACTGACCTTACGCGTTTAGGACGTCTAGAGGCGGCGAACTACGATTAATCTGAATTTGCTAGCAAAACGACCACTGAACTCAGGAGGTGAGTTTCACTACCCCATTTTTACGGTTTTACTGTTTTATTTATTCGGGGGTGGAAAACATACACAACTGCTTTTATATACGATAATTAGAAACAAAACACACAATCCTTATGCGAACATGAGTTGAACTATGTAGTGCTATAAGTCCCTTGCTTGCATACTATAACCATTAGCTAACGGAGTTAGCCACAGGAATATACGAATAGTACTATTGACGTTGACATTTCCCCCTACTGTTAGGTTAGTCGCGCTAACCTCCGATATTGCATCGAAACAGGGTGCGTATATTCCATCGGTGAGATTTGAACAGGGCAAACTGATATAAGTCGTGGTTTGGTTATAGGCTCAGGGTTCGTCATATTAATTCATAGGTTTAGCTAGTCTACAGAGGATAATCGTATTTGTTTCAATATGTTATCGTATACTTGTTTGCGAACTGATTCAATGATTTATGAATAACGTGATTTCATATAGAGACTCAAAAACTGTGAAACTCACCAGCCATTGTGTTGACTTTTTTTAAACATATGTTTTTCAGGGAATTAACAACGCACGTAAGGAATCATGAAGACGTGACCTCATTGTAATTAGAATACCATTTTGTTGTATAACTTGTTTTGTTTAAAAACAATTTATGGTTTGTAAACACTTTTAAAACTCTTGGTATCCTAATACAATTATGTTGGCGATAATCATATGCTTACGATATACATGACGTCACTTGCCCGCACCTCCGTTTTGGCGGGGTGTGACATATATGAATCATCCAAGATCCGAACTCGAATGGTTTTTCCCAACAAAAGTTTCTCAATCTTAAGTGTAAATCTACCTATCATATCAATACCCTAGTTTTAAACAATTGACCCATCTATTTTCCGGGTTTAGACCCGATTTATCATCAATTGGCAAGATTTGGGGTTTGTTTTAGACCTAGAATGATGAATTTGAACAATAAATTTACTAAATTAACATACCTTTGGTTGAAAATCGAAGATTTGAAGCAAAGAATTGAGTAATTGGTAAAGAGGCGCCGGTTTCGATTGTGTACGAAGTTGTTTTAGGGTTAAGTGAGTGCAAAATGTTATTTTATTGGAAAAAATGCATAATTGCACTGTAGAGTGGGGCACGGCCCCGTGCTTTGTGAAGCACGGTGCCATGCTGCCTGTAGTAGTTAGGTTTTTTTTTTGTTTGTTGTTTATTTGTCGAGCTGGTTCATTTTTAACTGATTTTCTTTGAGGATTAAGGTAAAAATAGAATTAAAAAGTCCTAATAGATCTCATTAAATTCATTAAAGATCATAAAGAAAATTAAAACAACAATCCCGAACACTTAAAACATGAAACTAGCAAGAGTAAAACCTAACAAGAGAAAGTCCGAACTACAAACGACCACCATTCCCGAACAAGTCTTGAATGTGTGGTGGGGCTCTTTTGGCTTCCAAGAGCTCGGAAAGCTTTTTGTCGAGCTTTGTGAGTTTCAACAACGTGGAAATTCTCGAAGCTAAGCAGTTCGACTTTGTTTGTCAGCTCGATTATGCGAGCTTCAGTTTGGATGTTACTCTCGACTTGGTCTCTTACGATGCTTTGGAGCCTAATGATTTCCTCCTCAAGGTGTGAGGAAGAATCATCATTCTTGCCCTTTCTCACCGGTCTCCATTCCACTCTTTTGTTTTCCATTTCAGTAAATTATTTTTTGGTATGAATGGAATAGTGAGTTTTGCATGCATTATATAGAGACTGGAACGTCGGGCATGGCCCCGTTCTTGTTGAAGCACGGCCCTGTGCTGCTAAGGAAACAAATGTTTCTGATTCAGAGAATTGTACGGAGTCAGCGCGTATCATGCTGAAGATTCAAAGGTGACCACGGCCCCGTGCTTTAAGAAGCACGGCCCCATGCTTTTTGTCACTGAAATTTTTCTCTAGTTTTTAGCAAAACGCGAGAGCAGGAATTCTTGGAATGATGTTTAACAAGTTAATTGAACAATTTGATTTTCCAAACATTACTTTTCATTGATTAAAGGTCCTAGTTACAATACGGGATAAGCCCGGTTTTCCAAGAACATGGATTTTGATCGGGTTAAGCCTGAGGGTCCTAAATTTTGTGCCTATTGCACTTGATTACACATGAAAACATAAAGATTAATGTCTCTACATCCTACTAAAGGCACTCCTCCATCCAATGGCCTTGGCAGAGGAATGTACGTGAAACGAAGGACTTGAAATTAGAGTTGTTCATTGATGTCTCGAAACTCCATTTCATGCTCTCCACCGACTCGGTGAGTTGTTTGAGACGCATCTCCGCTAGGAGATTCATTTCGGTGAGTTCCTTAACGAGCTCTTGGAGTTTTATGAGAAGCTCGGTTTTGGGAACGTGTCGGGTTTCGTTCCTCGGTTGACGAGGAAAGGGAATTTCTTCGTTCAGCTCAGTAGGCATTTTGAATTCTCAGGGGAGAGTGTTTGTGTTTGGTTTGGTGCAAGAAATGCATTGGCAAGAGGTGCATTTTATAGCCAACCAGTTGTCAGGCATGACCTCGTGCTTGGTGAAGCACGGCCCCGTGCTTTTGTTCTGACAATTCTGTTACAAACAAGTCTGACTAAGATTTTTGCAGCGAAGATTCTGGCCCGCACTTCGTGGCACGGGACCGTGCTTTTAAAGACGCTCCCCTGTGTTTGAGACACTAATATATATATATATGTATATATATATATATATTCAAGTAAAACACAAAGGGACATATTTACAAGGCCTGGTTTAAATGAGGGTCTTGGCCAGACCCTACTTCCAGTATGTTCATTAGTTTTAGTGGAGGATTACTACCTCCGAGACATCTTTGAATGGTCCAACGATGTACGGTTTTAATCGATGTCCATTAACTTTGAACTTGTGTCCGTTAGAATTTGAAATCTTGACTGTTCCATAGTCAAAAATTGATTCAACTATGTATGGACCTGTCCAATGAGATTTCAGTTTTCCTGAGAAAAGACGTAAACGTGTGTTATATAACACTACCTGATCGCCAACTTTAAACTTTTTGTTTCCCTTCAAATGGGTGTCGTGTAAACGTTTAGTCTTTTCCTTGTAACACCAGGAGTTTTCATAGGCCAGTGCTCTTAGTTCTTCTAGCTCGTGAATCTGATATCCTCGGTTTTTACCGGCAGATGTTATATCAGAATTTACTGCTTTAAGAGCCCAGTAAGCTTTGTACTTCAGTTTTAAAAGTAGATGACACTCTTTCCCATAAACAAGTTTGAAAGGTATTGTTTCTATGGGGGTTTTGTAGGCTATCCTAAGGGCCCACAAAGCATCATCTAATTTCTCTGCCCAATTTTTGTAATTAATCCCTATTGTTCTTTCGAGGATACTTTTAATACCTCGATTCGAGACTTCTACTTGCCCACTAGTCTGAGGGTGATATGGTGTTTCCAATCGGTGATGGACTCCATATCATGCTAAGACGTTTTCCATTAGAGAGTTGCATAAGTGAGTACCTCTATCGTTAATTAGGGCTTTCGGAGTACCGAAACGTGAAAATAGCCTTTTCAGAAATCGTACAACTACTCGAGCATTATTAGTGGGAAGAGCTTGTGCTTTCAATCATAGAGACACGTAGTCGACTGCTACAAGGATGTACTTATTCCCAAATGAGTTAGGAAATGGTCCCATGAAATCTATTCCTCATACATCAAAGACTTCACATATTTGAATACCTTTTTGATCCATCTCATTTTTGGCTGAGATGTTTCCGGCTCTTTGACAAGCATCACATGCTTGGATCAAATCATGTGTGTCCTTATATATGGTGGCTAGAAAAATCCTGCATTAAACACTTTTCTGACCGTGGTCGCGGTACTGTTGTGTCCACCAGTAGGTTCTTCATGGCAGTGTTTGACAATATCTAAGGCTTTCTTTCCTGATACACACCTACGAACAACTTGATCGGCACCTATCCTAAACAAGTACGGATCTTCCCAAAAATAGAACACTAGGTTGGAGGAGAATTTCTTCCACTGTTGATGAGTTAACCCTTTCCTTAGGATTCTACAGGCTAGATGGTTCGCAAAATCGGAAAACCAGGGACTTTCATCCATCTCTTGCATGACTGCTTGGATATGCATGAGAACTTCATGTGGAAAATTATCATTGATAATTTTCTCCTGATGTTCTTTTGAAGCTGGGCATTCTAAGCGTGAAATATGGTATGCGACTACATTCTCTGCTCCTTTCTTGTCCTTGACTTCTATGTCGAACTCTTGGAGTAGTAGAATCCATCGAATGATGTTGAGTCAAGAAATTGACCTAAGGGGGAGATTGTTGAGTCAAAGATTTGACCTAAATGAAGTACATGGAAGATTGGAATCTTCTCAACCTCCTCTGATTTCGCTAAGTAATGGATCCGAGCACACTTTAAACATCTGAGCAAGCTTTTACTTAGCCGAGTATGATATTTTGCCTACCGGGCAAGGTTTACTTCAAGTAGTCTTCTTTAGTGGATATCCGAGCAGGGTTTGCAAATTAGTGCATTGCCGGGTAAGGTACACAAGTTTATGTAAATCCGGGCAAGGTTCACTTTATCAAGCAAGTCAGTTCTTTAGAACCAAGTATTTTACTCTTCCGAGTAAGGTTTGGTTGACCAAGTCCAAGAAGCCAAGTGATTGGAAGACCGGGCAAGGTATTCATTAATAAGTATGATCCAAGTATGCTTGATAATCTAAAGGAATATCTCTAAGTAATATCAGGCAAGGTTCAGCTCAAGCAAGGAACAGTACTCCCGAGTACACTATGCTAATAAGTTATTTTATAGCAAAGAGCTGAAATGGATCATTGAAGTACAAGGTTGCTCGCAAGGAGTTGTCGGGCAAAGTCTGGCAAAGTCAAGAAGACTGAAGTCTACTCGGTGAGTATTTTACTTGGTAAAATACTCTTCAATTAAAGTCTACCCGGAAACTGATCCCGAGTACACTTCTATGTTACCAAGTTATGAAGGATGGCCGAGCATACTCGGAAAGACAAGATTGGTGCAAAGCCTACCCGGAAGACTTGTTTTACACTTAGTTTATTTTGAATATGTAATTTGAATATGTATGATTGTATTTAGGGTTTCTAGAAGGAATGACAGCATTCCTAGGTTGGCAGGCCTATAAATAGAATGTCTAGGGCACGCCGCCAGGAGAGAGAGAGAGAGAGAGAGAGGACACGGACTTTGAGCCTTTACACTTTTTGGATAAGAAAGAATATTTCTTGAAAGTGACGGCTGTCCTAGGATTCCTAAAAACCCTAAATCGATTATCCACTTTGTATGATGAAAATTATATAGATGTAAATCTTTTGAGTGAATCCTGTGTGTGCTTTCTACCTTTGATTATTCTTTGCAACCGTATGTTTGTTATTGATTCCGCCTTTAACAAACGGATATCTTTCTAAATATAGCAACCCATTATTAACTCTCTTGTCAACACATTAGTCTGTGTGAGTTATGACATGATTGATTAAGATCCAGCTAAAATCGAGGGGCCCGACAAGTGGTATCAGAGCTTGTTACTGCTATTTTGGAAAGATTGTTGCTGATTGAAGATTTGAATAAGAATGACGTAAGTAGACCACTGTTCGATTGATTTGAGACGTCAGCAGCCCTGTTTTTCATTTTTCTTCCAGATCTACAATCTACCGGTGTTTTCTCTTCCTTATTGGAGCAATCATGAAGAGGACATTGCAGATGATATCAGGAAAGCAAATGTGGCATTCATGGCCATAATTGATAAAGAAAAAGGATCATCATCTCAGTTACACTCTGCTCCTACTGTTGATTTAAATGAACTTATCATTGAATTAAGAACAAAAGTAGGCAAGCTGGAAAGTGAGTGTTTTAGAAAACAAAGTATCATCAATAAGTATGAGGCAAGTGAGATGATCAGTGAAGAAAAGATTAAAAGCCTTAAGATGATTGCATGATCAATTACAGAACTCAAACTAGATACATCACTGAGATTGATGGATTAAAGAAGATGTTGGTTGAAGAAAAGGTGCAAAACACAAGACTGAAGGTTGAAACTGAATTTCTGAAGAATTTGGTCTCAACAGGCAACATATGTGGTATAATGAACCAGGTGAAGGAACAAGACAAATACAAAGCAGTTCCACCTCCATTCAACAACAACTTCATGCCAAAAGTTGACAAAGAGAAAAGAGATGCATACTTGCAACAATTCAGAGATGTCTTTCAAGACAAGGAAGAATTTGTTGATTTGTACAAAAAGGTAGAAGTGAATGAAGAAGGAGAGTTTGTGATTAAGAAAGTGGTAAAAGAGGATAAGTCAATTGGAGTTCAAGTCTCTGAGGATGACTTTGATTCAGTAGAATTGGATCAAGATGACTTGAGTGATTTGAGTGATCAAATTACTGAAAAGGAAATCAAAGCTGCTGAAAGAGGAAGAAAATATAAGAAACCGGAATCTGTTGATAAAATTCCAAAGTATCCACCAGTCCCACCAAGATTGAAGAAACAGAATGCTAAAATGAAAAGAGAACATGTTTCTTTTGACATTTGTGAAAGGAGGAAGATAAACTACAATGCAGTCAGACCACCAAGCAAGGCTGTATTGGGTAGGATAAAGCATAACAACAAAAAGAAGATGGTGACTGAAAAAGTTGATACAGAAAATTTTATCCCAGTTTATCCAATCTTTTCTAGTCATGAGGTTTTGGATGTTGGAGAAGTGGAAACTATGGAAGAGTATGAGAAAAGACAGTCAAGGGTTAAAGAAAGTAGTGATGAAGAACCTGTGACTATTGAAAAAATTGTCTTTGTCAAAAGCAAACTTGAAAGACAAGACATTAAGATTGAGGAGTTTGTGCCATTCTCAATTAACTATGATAGCTTAAAGAATCAGAAGACTCTAGAAGTCAAGTCACCTAAGCCAAGTGAAAGATTCAAGAAACCAAAAGAACATGAAATATTCAAAGGCAATGTTTGGTGCAAAAGGTGTGATGAATATGGTCACCACACAGATTCATGTAATGAAAGATTCAAATTCAAACCATTTCATGTACCAGATGGAACAAAGTATGGCCAAGACTTTGTTCTATACAAACAGAAGTATGATATATATCTGGGAAAAGGAAAGGTGTGTGGAAATGAAACCATGAACAGAGAAGAAAAGAAATCTGAAAAGGAGACAAGGATTGAGAAGAAAGCTGAAGTAACAACAAAGAAGAAAGTGGCTGAATTAGCAAAAAGAAGTAAATCTCCCAAGAAGCATGAGAAATTGACCATAAAGAGCTATCAGTCTTTGAGAATCAAACAAGATACTAAATCAGTCAAATCTGATAGTTCTCAAGGATCATAAAACAGTGAGAAGACAAGAAGAAAAGATGCACATTCTAGAAATAAACCAACAGAACTCACTGGTGATGAGAAGTTTCTATTAAAACATGGATATGAACCACATGGTTTCCTTTGGAAACCTAAGACTGAGAGTAAGGTTGAGCAAGTTGCTGATGTGAGAGCCTACTCTGAGAAGAAGGACTATGTGATAAAGAAGTATGCCACTGACTCAGCTGAATACCAGTGTCCAACCTCACTTGTTAAAACTCCAAGAGAGTGTGGTTATGAAACTGATAACTCAGACAACTTAGAATTGACTCATGAAGATCCTAAACCAACAACACTCACTTCCCAAGCTGTGTCTGAAACTGAATCTGATGAGCTGCAAGTTGATAAGGCTTGCACATCATCACTCAACTAATCAAACTTTTTTGCATGTGCAGGAACAGTCCACTCCTCTAAATGATATATGGTATATGGATAGTGGTTGTTCTAGGCACATGACTTGTGACAAGAGATCTCTTGTTAATTATGAAGAGAAGTATGAAGGTCCAGTAGCTTTTGGGAGTGATGAAAATGGTGGAAAGATTGTTGGAAAAGGATTCTTAACAAATGGGAAAGTCTCATTTGATAATGTATTTCATGTTGAAGGTCTTCAGTACAATATGCTGAGTATATCACAAATATGTGATAAGGGTTATAAAGTCAGTTTTGATGATTCACACTGTTTCATTTTAAAACCTGAGTTTGTAATTCCACCTGAAATGATTATGATGATGGCACCAAGAAATGGTAACTTGTATGAATTGAATATGAAAGAAGCTATTTCAAGAGGAGGTGCATGTTTTGTTTCCAAAGCCACTGAAAATGAGTCAAAATTGTGGCATAGGAAACTGTGTCATGTGAACTTGAAGAACATGAATAGACTTGTCAAAGGTGAGCATGTCATAGGCTTACCTACAAGAGAATTCAAGTTAGAAGATCATTGTGATTCATGTCAAAGGGAAAACAACACAAATCTACTCATAAGTCAAAACTCATCAATTCAATTGATCAAGTACTTGAATTACTTCACATGGATCTCTTTGGTCCTGTGAGTGTACCAAGTATTGGGAAGAAAAGATATTGTCTGGTGATCATTGATGACTATTCAAGATACACTTGGGTTTATTTCCTAAGTACCAAGGATGAGACTGCAGAGTTGGTTAAAGGTTGTGTAACAATGATTGAGAACAAGTTGAATAAAACAGTCAAGATGATGAGAAGTGACAATGGCACTGAGTTCAAGAATGGAGTTATGCAAGAATTCTGTGAAGCAAAAGGCATACAACAACAATTCTCTGCTCCTAGAACTCCTGAACAAAATGGTGTTGCAGAAAGAAGAAATAGAACTTTGATTGAAGCTGCAAGAACCATATTAGCATATGCTAATCTTCCTGTCACTTTTTGGGCTAAAGCTATAAATACAGCCTACTATGTTCAGAATAGGGTACTTGTGAACAAAAGGCATAACAAAACTCCTTATGAAATATTTCACAACAGAAAGCCTTACATCAAGTTTTTCAAGCCCTTTGGATGCAAATGTTTTCTTTTGAATACAAGGGACTAATTGAACAAGTTTCAAACAAAATCCCTGGATTGCTTCTTTGTTGGATATTCTACACACTCAAAAGCCTACAGAGTTTATGTGAAAGATCACTTGAGTTTTATAGAATCATCTGAAATCATCTTTAATAAGAATCAATTCAATACAGTTGATGGTGCAGCATGGCTGTTTGATCATGAGAAGTTAATAAGGTCTTTCAAGATTTATCCTGAAGACTTTAATGAATCTTTCTACAAGACCAGTGAAATTGAAGAGCAAAAGAAGAAATCATTGGACTTGGAAGAATTATGGAAGAAAGTTGCTAGAAAAGAAAAGGAGTATACTTTTGTGAAGAATCCCTCATATGACAATGGTCAACATGATCAAGAAAATAATCACAATTCTGAACATGATCATACTAAGAACAATCAAGAAAATCAAGATGTACAGGATGATCAAATTCAGAATGAGGGTGACACAAGCAACCAAACAAGTGAATAAGAAGCTGCATCTACAGCAAGATTTCAAGATCTATTTCAAAGATTGAACTTAGAAAACAATGGTGCATCTACGTCAGGACAACATAATGATGAAGCACCGGAATTTCATGATGCAGAAGCTGATTTAATCATTGAAGAACCAGGGTTCAATGAAACAAATCTTGACACAAATTTTTCTACAGATATGATTGTACAAACTCCTTATGTGGAAAAGAATCATCCTTCTGAAAACATCATTGGTGATTTGCATGAAAGAGTTACAAGAAGTCATTCCGAAATTGCAAACATCTGTCTTTACTCTTGTTTTCTGTCCCAAATAGAACCAAAGAACATAGCACAAGCATTAAAAGATAATAGTTGGGTGGAAGCAATGCAAGAGGAATTGGCACAATTTAGAGACCTGCATGTGTGGGATCTTGTTGATAAGCCATTTGACATATATGCAATTGGAACCAAATGGGTTTTTAGAAACAAAAGGGATGAAAGGGGTTTGGTGATTAAGAATAAAGCTAGACTTGTAGCACTGGGATGTCTTCAAGAAGAAGGAATAGACTTTGAGGAAGTCTTTGCACCGGTTGCAAGACTTGAGGCTATCAGGATTTTTCTTGCATATGCTGTCTCAAAGAACATTAGAGTGTTCCAGCTTGATGTTAAGTCTGCATTTCTAAATGGAAAGATTGATGAAGAGGTGTATGTTGCTCAACCTCCAGGTTTTGAGGATCCAATGTATCCAAACAGGGTGTATAAGTTAAACAAAGCCCTTTATGGATTGCATCAGGCTCCTAGAGCATGGTATGATGAGCTGTCAAATCATCTTCTTGAAAATGGTTTCAAAAGAGGAGCCATTGACAAGACACTCTTCTACAAAAGAAAGGGATCAGACTTGCTTCTGTTACAAGTGTATGTGGATGACATCATCTTTGGTTCTACAAATGAACAAATGTGTATGGAGTTTGAAGGGGTAATGAAGTCCAAATACAGCATGAGTTCTATGGGAGAAATGAACTTCTTTCTAGGATTGCAAGTTCAACAGAAGGCTGAGGGGATTTTCATTCATCAAAACAAATATGTGCAGGACATTTTGAACAAGTTCAACTGTCAAGAGTACAAGACTGCTTCAACTCCAATGGACACCAAAGAAAAGATGATTGCAAATGAAAAGGGGGAGCCAATAGATGAACATGAATATAGAGCCAAAATTGGATCTCTGATGTATCTGACTGCAACAAGACCAGATATCATGTTTGCTGTATGTGTGTGTGCAAGATTCCAATCAAGTCCAAAAGTCTCCCACATGAATGCTGTTAAAAGAATATTCAGATATTTGAAGGAAAGACTAGACTTAGGGATTTTGTATCCAAAGAACCAAGCTTTTGATCTGATTGCATATACAGACAGTGATTATGATGGCTGCAACATGAGCAGAAAGTCAACCTCAGGAGGATGTCAATTTTTGGGTGAAAGACTAGTGTCATGGCAATGTAAAAAGCAGACTACAGTCTCAATCTCTACTGCAGAAGCTGAATATGTTTCTGCATCCGCCTGCTGTGAACAAGTTCTATGGATTCAAAATCAGATGATGGACTATGGTTTGAATTTCTTGAACACCCCTATTCTTATTGACAATACTGCTGCATATTTTACTGTTAAAAATCCAGTTCAACATTCCGAAACTAAGCACATTGAAATCAGACGTCATTTCATCAGAGACTGCAGTGAAAAAGGTTTGATTGAAATGCAAAGGGTTGATACAAGTGACAATTTGGCTGACCTATTCACCAAACCACTTGATAGAACCAGGTTTAACTTTCTTCTGAAAGCCCTGGGAATGATCAACTCTGATGAAATCTGATTAAGAATGTGTGCCTGGTTGCGTGTCTCTCTGTGATAACTGATTATTTTGTTAGAGATTACACTTATTGAATGTTTAGTGAATATGCTTGATTATGTTACTTAAGTATGATATTTGAATATGCTACTGAATATGTTAACTGTTATGTGCTTTAACTGTGTATGTATGCAAACATTGACACGTTTGATCTGATTGATAGGTTTGCATGATTATCTGTTGATGTGCATGTGTGATGTTAGAATAAGTGTCTATGTTGTGATTTACTTGTTAGAGTAAGCTTATTTGACATCACTGCTTGAATGCTAGAATATGTGTATTATCTGATCATGTGATGTTATTAAGATAGGCTAGACCTTGAATATTAGTATTGTCTACTTGTCTTGATGATGTTATGTTTGATTAAGATTTGATTGTGTTACAACTGTTTGTGTCAAAATAAGTTTTATGTCAAAATTAAATGGTAAAATGAATTTTCTAATGAATTTTTGCATAAATACTTTATTTTGGTCAAAACATGAGCAAGTTGATTAATGGTGTAGTGATATGATAAGATTATTCAGTTCAAGCTTTAAAAGAAGCTTAAAAGAAGGATTTTTAAAGAGAAGTCTCAAGAAGTTGTTTTTGCTGAAAATTATGTCATTTGCCTAGTTGGAAGGACATGCACTTGTGTATGTTTGGTCCTTAAATCTCTACATATTCAAAGGATAGCCATTGACCTGAAAACTGAATGTATTTGGGGCAATTATAACTTGTTTCTTATTCCTTCACTTAAACCTATGTCAATAGCTCTAACTTTGAAAGGACATATATTCACATGTATGTTTGGTCATGTTGACCACTTTTGGTCAAACAGGATAGCCATTAACCTGACAATGAAGAGATATTGGGGTGATTGAATATTAAACTGTGATTAATGGGAAATGATAGTACATTGACTACTTAGCTGATCATATGGAATTAATAGGCTAAAAAGACCTTAGTATAGTTATTAACATGTATGGTTGCTTTCCCATGATGATGTAAAATCTAAGGTGATATAAACATAATGAATATGCTAATCTTTATGTGGAGATACATAGTTGTCTTTGCATGTCTCAAGATAAATCTCTCCGAATGATAGGCAGAAAAGTGATTACCCAGTCATACACGAGTCTGTTGTTATTTGGTCAACCAAAAATGAAACATCTTTAAATATGACAAGGAACATACTTTAAAAAAAATTGAGAAAATATCAAAAACAAGGGGAAGAATGAATAAATCAACCAAAAGTTGATAAGTGTTTTAAATATTTTATCAAACAAAAGGGTTACAACAAGAACTACAAAGATGTTGGCAAAATTTGTCTCATCTTGAATGAAAGGCATGTTGCTAACTGTAAGTCCAACGTTCAACCTCTATATATGTTTGAATCTAAAAATACAAAAATACAATAAGTTCTGTCATACAAAAACTATTTTTGACTAAATACAGGAGGTTGGAGTCAAATTGGGGTGATCTGGGGAAAGCCAAATAAGCTTTGAGAAGAGATATGAGGCATCATAGCACAGTGTTGACCATTAATGCATTATGCTTAAATTGAACCTTAATCATATCACCAAAGAAATGAAATTCATGCTAAGTTTATACCTGCTGTTAACCTATCTATGTTGTCATAATAATGCTGAGAGTGAAGTATTGAGATAGCTACTTAGTCAATATGAACCCATTCTTGAGATCTTTTCAGGAAGAAACTGTTTTGAAGAGAAATATAACTGAAATTTGATCTCTAAATGCACCATTTGCTCTTAAACTATGATCTGAAAAGAAAAATATATTTTGACAAAGTGGTTTAAGTCAAAAAGTGTTGCATTTTGCCTAAAATGGGTTGAATATGTAAGTTCGGGTAAGGTTTGATGCTTTATAACCTTCCCGGGCACAAACTGTTTGAATATGTATTTTCGGGTAAGGTTTAATGATTTACAACCTTTCCGGGTACAAAACAGTTGATTATGTGTGAATATGTTGTTTCGGGTAAGGTTTGATGATTTATGACCTTTCCGGGTAAGCTTAGTCATTTTTGACTAACTGTATGATTTTCGGGCATGCTTTGAAGTGTTTACACTTTCTGGGTAGAGTACACTGTTGTACTCATTTCCCGAGCAAGCTTGAAGTCTTGAGATAATTATGTGTTGTTATAGCTAGCTTTTAACAAGAAATTCTTGTTTCGGGCAAGCTATGCATGTTATATGCTAATTGTGATTCCAAGCAAACTTTATGAACTTAGTCAAGTACATCAAGTAATCTTTGTGATTTGTGTGAATATGTTGTTAGAAAAGGTTTGTTAATCGTTCCGGGCATGCTTAGATATTACTATTTAAGTTTGTCATTTTTCGGTATGGTTTGGCATGTTGAAATCCCTCGGGTAAGGACATACCTGATGATTGAATGTGTTTATCCTAGCAAGCTTAGTGCTAACATAGGATTTTCGGGCAAGCTCTATGAAATTTTAGACTATATCACACTTAAATGTTTATGTGTTTTTATTTCATTCCGAGCATGCTCTGTGATATGTGTGTTTATGATTTCTTTGAAATTACAATTGTTTTCAGGCAAACTTTGTTTTCCGGGCACACTTTATATTTCGGGTACACTTTTGTTCCCTCAATATACTTGGTAATTTCAAAACTTAACTTTCCGAGTACACTGTCTGCTAGAAATCCTTTTCCGGGCACACTTTGTACTATATGAAGGTTATTCGGGTATACTTTGCATTAGAACAGTGTTCGGGCACACTATTCTCTTAAATGGTTGCTCGGGCACACTATGTTTTCAAGTATTCTTGATTGAGTATGGTATTTAGTATGATAAAATTGATTATGATTTTTATTAGGGTTTATGCTAGATAAGTTTTAATTTGAAATTGAGAAATCTATATGGGTGTCTTGATTGATTCCTGGTAAGGATGTTTATTTGATGTTTATATTTGATTATTTGCCTTGTGATTAATTTCTCAAGAAATCTAGTATTTCGGGTAAGATTTCTTCATTATGTCTTAACTTTAAATTAATTTTCTTGATCGAGCAAGGTTTATAAATAGAAGAATTTGGGCAAACTTTGTATATTCAAAAAAAAATGAATGAAAATTTTCCAAACAAAGTTTGACCGAGTAAGCTTTGTAAGTGGATGTATACCGAGTAGACTTTGAAAAGAATAATTCCGAGTAAGGTTTTATTAACTTAAAAGATAAATATTGTTTTTAATATCAAGTGGATAATGTTACTGTTTGAGAACTAATAATTCACAAAAAGACAAAGAGCATTTAAAACCCACTTTCAAAAGGTATATAAGAGGGCGTTATACAAAATTTTCAACATTATTTTTCCATCTCTCTCCTTCCACTGCAAACTGCTTACTCTCAAAGAAACCCAAACCGACTTATCACATTCTATTATTCCTAACCCTAACTTGAATTAGCCCTCTAATTCCGACTCGGTAAGCAACATTAATGTGTTTTTCGACCACCATTAGACTATAATGGGCTTTGATTATGTATTTGATTACTAGTACTCTGTTTATGTGTGTAGGTTATAAATTTGTCGAAGAACATGTTCTTGATGATTTTCTCTCTTTTCTTTCTTCTTCATTTTTATACCTTGAAATTATCTAAAGTACTGAACTTTATGACTAATTTCACTTTGAATATGTTTGTTTATGTGATTCAGATATGGCAGACGATGAACCCAAGTATTTCTTCGAACCAAAACATAATATGTGTGCACTTCTACAAGTGACACCTGACAGTGAGCCGATGGCTAGGATGATAACTTGGATGGCTCGGTCCAATGTCAGTTTCGCGTTCACCGAAAGCCCTGTCATATATAGAAATCATTCTTTGGATTTCTGGAGATCTGCGGAACTGATTGAGGACATAAATGGTAAAAGAATCGAGGCAACCGTGGCTAGACAAGAGATACATATTACGGAGAGAATGATAAGAAGATGTCTCCGGTTAAATGATGGTGATCACAACTCAATAAACTTCAGCACAACCCACTTAATGAAAATATTTGAAGAGACAATGGGTTATCAAGGAAATGTTCATGATGGACAGTTTCAGAAGGGCATGTTTCCTATGCTGTACAGATTTCTTATTCACCATGTTATACACGGATTTGCTCCAAGGAAGGGATCGTGGACCTTGATGAGTCACGACTTGGCAAATGCCACAGTTGGGATTATATATGATCTGCCCTTCAATTTCTCTAAGATGATATTTGAAGGATTAGTAGGAAATCTAAAGAAGCCTGAAAGAAAAAGACTTTTACAATATCCAAGATTCCTACAGATAATATTCAATAGTGAGCTTCAAGATCTACCCATTGTTGGAACTACACACCAACTGCAAGACCCTGACACATATAGAAGAATCAAAAATCCAGGTGTCTCAAATACATACAACTCAAATGTTCCATTTGAGATATTGCCATGGTTATTGGACCATGACTTGCAAGTGATACAGTACCTGAGTTAAGATCTGAGGAGGAAGGAGGAGAGGATGATGACAGTGATGATGATGGAGATGGTAATGGAGATGAAGGAGGAGACGAAGTGAATATTGAAGTTGTTGCACCTATTCAGGGGGAGCAACTTGAGCACATTGAACAACCAGTTATTCCATTACCACCACAAACTCCACCACACCAGATCACTCACACACCACCTCAAACCCTAAACATTAGCCAACCTGAAACCTCATCACATACATCACCACCACCACAAACACCACCTACATATAGCCCAACCCACACAGACTCACTCATTCCAAGCCCAGTTCATACACAATCACCACCACCATCCACTTACCAAAATCACACCACAGAACAACCTAAACATGAAACATTCTTCACAACACCACCCACATCACCACTCACTAACACAGACCTGTTCCAGAGAAATCTAGATTTGACGATAGAGAATGCTGAATTGAAAAGAAGAAATAAGGAGGTGACAAATGAAAATGTGATGCTGTTAGAGAAGTTGGTTCAAGCTAACATGAGAATTCAAGCCCTGGTGCAGGAGGTTGAGAAGACCTCAGCTGCCCCAAAACAGGGGGAGAATGAATCTAGGCCAACTGTCTCAAATGTGAATGTTGAAGAGACTGTAGCAGTTGTTGAGACTGCAGACAGTTTAAAGCTGATTATGAGTATGTATGATTATGGAGAGGAAAGAAGTGATGAAAGGAGGATTTATGATGATGAGTATGAAGGAGATATGTCTGAGGGTGCAGAACAAGACTATGATTACATTAATGAAAGAAGTGATGAAGAGACTGTTGAGAAAGTAAATGAAATTGAAAAGATAAATGTTGAAGAGCAGGCTGATACAGAGGAAAGGATTGAGGAGATAAATACAGAAGAGAATGTGGCTATCACTGATATGGCTACTGATATTCCTACTGACATTGCTACTGATGTCTTGACTGAAATACTTACAGAAGTAGACACTGAAGTAATGACTGATGAAGATACTGCTACTGAGGAGATTGTGCTCACTGAACCATAAAATGAACAAGCAGAATGCTCCAAGACATCAGTTACAGAAAGTGAAGAAGATTTAAAGAAAAGGCTGGAAAAGGGAAAAGCCAAAGTTACAGAAGAAGAGCCTGTTATGGCATATCCTGAAAAGGATGTATTGTTTAGAGAAGATGATGAAGCTGCTGCTGCTGCTCTAAGGGAACATGAAAACATTTTGAGAGAAACAATGGACAGAGAAATACTGGCCCAAACTATGGACCCTGTAGAATTGGCAGAGCAGTAAAACTTGATCAATCAAGCCAAATTTGCAAGAGAATTCATTGAAGAAGTGGCTGATCAAGAAAGCATAGAGGCCTTGATTGAGTTGGGAAGAGATGAGGAAGTTGATAACTCCCTAGCTATGGTGGTCAGCATGTTTCAAACTGAAAGTCAACAAGAAACAAAGTCAAATGAGACTGCTGAACCAGTAAATCTGAATACTGATATGATGGCTGAAGAAGAAATTGGTGAGTCCATGGGCTCAATGGCTGCACAGAAATGGGCTCAACAGATCAAAGATGACATTAGACAAAATCCTGATGAATGGGAGTATGGGGATGATCCCAAGTATGGAAAGAAGTATTCAAGAAAAAGGGATCGACCAGAAACATTCATGTCAGATGAAGGTACTGAGTCTGTAAAGAAAGGGAGATGGGATGATAAGAACAACTACTTTGTAGAAACCCCTGATGATAAAGCAAGTCCCATAAGGGCAATTCCTTTGCAGACTTTAAGGCCAGATGAACATGTACAAGGAGTGCCAAATGTATCAATCCCTAAGAATCCACTTTCTGATGAACCACAGATTGATGCAATGAATGATCTAACTGAAGGTGAGGATGAGTCTGAAGACTCCGATGATGATGATGGCCCTGAGAATGATCAGGAAATGAATGTGAAAGCTACTAATGTTGTGTCCCCTCAAGTTACAATGACTGAGGAACAAAGGACAAACATTGAGTTGAGTATGAGGGAGGCTAAAAAGAAAAATCCTTTGGTTGTAAAACTGATAACATATGGCATAAGTTTTGATTCACTGGCTTATCTTGATGATGATCAGTTGCAGATGAGACTTGACAAAGAGAGAGATGCCCTGAAGGAAAAGATGGAAAAGAAAAATAGGGAAAGTCAGAAATTCAGGAATATCTCAGAAGGCACAATCATTTTGAAAAAGATCTGTCTAACCTAAACTTTGACAAACTACAAGATCTGTATAAAAGAGAAAGAGATAGAAGGTGATTTAAAAGTATGTAAAAGAAAATGAAAAACTTGAAAAGATGGAAAATTTGAAAAAAAAGTTTGAAGGAATGTGTAGATACCTGCTGGAAAGAGGTATGAAGCCTGAGATTGTTGAATATTTATCCAGAGAATCAGTGTTGGACCAATACAACAAACTGAAAAGAAAAGAAAATTTGAAAAGGGTCCAAGCTGAGAGCTCTACAAAACAGGGTGAACCAACTGATGAACCTCAAGCAAAGAAGGGAAGAATCCAAACGTTGAGGGAAAAACAAAAGAAACAGACTGAAAAGGAAAAACCAGATGAAGTGCCTACTGTTGAAACACCCATCCCAGAAGAACCTAAGTCTGAACCTTAAGATGAACCATTTGTTCCTTGGAAAAATGAAGAAATGATAAACATTCTAAGAAACATAATGATAAATCAGAGAGGAATGACTGAAGCAGACTTCAATGTCTTGGAAAAAGAGGATCTGAAATACCTCTTTTATATACAAAAGGCTGAATGGGAAAAGGCTTTAAGAGAAGGAGAGAACCCAAGATACTACGCTGATGGTAGGTTTGTACCTGCTGGATTGGCAAGAACTCCTGGAATGAAAAGATGTTAAGAGAATTTAAAGCAGCAGGACATGATGTTGTTGAATTAGCTAACCTTCCTACCGAAATGGTAGAGGCTATCTATGTAAAAGTTTTCAACTTGGGACCTCAAAAGCCCAAGAAGTCTGTTCCCTTCAGACCTCCTATTTCAAGAAGATTTCCACAGGGAGGAAGAGGTCAAGGAGGAAGAGGTGAATCAAGCAGTTCAGCACAACAAAGAACAAGACCACAATCTAATGTGGATCTACCAAGAGAACTGTACTTTGATTCTGTTACTGGTGTATTAAAAGTGATTATGGAGAGTAGACAATTGAGAGAAATTGTTGTGAGAAGTGACTTCTATGAATTCAAT
The DNA here is from genome assembly GCF_021521415.1 of Bidens hawaiensis. Taxonomy (NCBI): domain Eukaryota; kingdom Viridiplantae; phylum Streptophyta; class Magnoliopsida; order Asterales; family Asteraceae; genus Bidens; species Bidens hawaiensis. The sequence continues at coordinate 100,452 of NW_027496526.1, forward strand.
GAAGAACAATTGAGAAGGATGGCCACTCTCAGATTGTATGATAATAGTAACAGAAGCAGATTGGCAGGTAGACAGATGAATGATCTGTCAAATACAGAGGAAAGGATTGAGGAGATAAATACAAAAGAGAATGTGGCTATCACTGATATGGCTACTGATATTTCTACTAACATTGCTACTGATGTCTTGACTGACATACTTACAGAAGTAGACACTGAAGTAATGAATGATGAAGATACTGCTACAGAGGAGATTGTGCTCACTGAACCAGAAAATGAACATGCAGAATGCTCCAAGAGATCAGTTACAGAAAGTGAAGAAGATTTAAAGAAAAGGTTGGAAAAGGGAAATGCCAAAGTTACAGAAGAAGAGCCTGTTATGGCATATCCTGAAAAGGATGTATTGTTTAGAGAAGATGATGAAGCTGCTGCTGCTGCTCTAAGGGAACATTAAAACATTTTGAGAGAAACAATGGACAGAGAAATACTGGCCCAAACTATGGACCCTGTAGAGTTGGCAGAGAAGTAAAACTTGATCAATCAAGCCAAATTTGCAAGAGAATTCATTGAAGAAGTGGCTAATCAAGAAATGATAGAGGCCTTAATTGAGTTGAGAAGAGATGAGGAAGTTGATAACTCCCTAGCTATGGTGGTCAGCATGTTTCAAACTGAAAGTCAACAAGAATCAAAGTCAAATGAGACTGATGAACCAGTAAATCTGAATACTGATATGATGGCTGAAGAAGAAATTGGTGAGTCCATGGGCTCAATGGCTGCACAGAAATGGGCTCAACAGATCAAAGATGACATTAGACAAAATCCTGATTAATGGGAGTATGTGGATGATCCCAAGTATGGAAAGAAATATTCAAGGAAAAGGGATCGACCAGAAACATTCATGTCAGATGAAGGTACTGAGTCTGTAAAGAAAGGGAGATGGGATGATAAGAAAAACTACTTTGTAGAAACCCCTGATGATGAAGCAAGTCCCATAAGGGCAATTCCTTTGCAGACTTTAAGGCCAGATGAACATGTGCAAGGAGTGCCAAATGTATCAATCCCTGAGAATCCACTCTCTGATGAACCACATATTGATGCAATGAATGATCTAACTGAAGGTGAGGATGAGTCTGAAGACTTCGATGATGATGATGATGACCCTGAGAATGATCAGGAAATGAATATGAAAGCTACTAATGTTGTGTCCCCTCAAGTTACAATGACTGAGGAACAAAGGACAATCATTGAGTTGAGTATGAGGCAGGCTAAAATGAAAAATCCTTTGGTTGTAAAACTGAGAACATATGGCATAAGTTTTGATTCACTGGCTGATCTTGATGATGATCAGTTGCAGATGAGACTTGACAAAGAGAGAGATGCCCTGAAGGAAAAGATGGAAAAGAAAAATAGAGAAAGTCAGAAATTCAGGGAATATCTCAGAAGGCACAATCATTCTGAAAAAGATCTGTCTAACCTAAACTTTGACAAACTACAAGATCTGTATAACAGAGAGAGAGAGAGAAGGTGATTGAAAAGTGTGTAAAAGAAAATGAAAAACTTGAAAAGATGGAAAATTTGAAGAAAAAGTTTGAAGGAATGTGTGGATACCTGCTGGAAAGAGGTATGAAGCCTGAGATTGTTGAATATTTATCCAGAGAATCAGTGTTGGACCAATACAACAAACTGAAAAGAAAAGAAAAATTGAAAAGGGTCCAAGCTGAGAGCTCTACTAAACAGGGTGAACCAACTGATGAACCTCAAGCAAAGAAAAGAAGAATCCAAACGTTGGGGGAAAAACAAAAGAAACAGACTGAAAAGGAAAAACCAGATGAAGTGCCTACTGTTGAAACACCCATCCCAGAGGAACCTAATTCTGAACCTGAAGATGAACCATTTGTTCCTTGGGAAAATGAAGAAATGATAAACATTCTAAGAAACATAATGATAAATCAGAGAGGAATGACTGAAGCAGACTTCAATGTCTTGGAAAAAGAGGATCTGAAATACCTCTTTTATATACAAAAGGCTGAATGGGAAAAGGCTTTAAGAGAAGGAGAGAACCCAGGATACTACGCTGATGGTAGGTTTGTACCTGCTGGATTGGCAAGAACTCCTGGAATGGAAAAGATGTTAAGAGAACTTAAAGCAGCAGGACATGATGTTGTTGAATTAGCTAACCTTCCTACCGAAATGGTAGAGGCTGTCTATGTAAAAGTTTTCAACTTGGGACCTCAAAAGCCCAAGAAGTCTGTTCCCTTCAGACCTCCTATTTCAAGAAGATTTCCACAAGGAGGAAGAGGTCAAGGAGGAAGAGGTGAATCAAGCAGTTCAGCACAACAAAGAACAAGACCACAATCTAATGTGGATCTACCAAGAGAACTGTACTTTGATTCTGTTACTGGTGTATTAAAAGTGATTATGGAGAGTAGACAATTGAGAGAAATTGTTGTGAGAAGTGACTTCTATGAATTCAATGAAGAACAATTGAGAAGGATGGCCACTCTCAGATTGTATGATTACATAAACAGAAGCAGATTGGCAGGTAGACAGATGAATGATCTGTCAAAATTTTTGTGGGAAGAAGCTGGAAAAGGGTTCCAGTTCTTAAAAGAAAAGAGGAGCTGGAGGTTGATTCAGTCTCACAAGTCAAAAAGGACTGCAAAGCTGAAAAGAATAGACATAGGTGAAAGAGACTTTCAGATAACCTTCAGAGATGAGAATCCATTGTCCAACTTGAATACATGTATAAGTCTAGGAAGAAGAATGAGACGCCCCAATTACACAGTACAGAAAATGGGATTATAGCTGACATTGAATTCAAAGAGAATGATAATCATTTTGTGCTGAGGAATTCGGAAGGAAAAATTCTGGGGATCATTAAAAGGGATGAAGACTTGACATGCCTGCACAATGAAGATCTAATGGATATAAGGGACTTGGCTATACCAGAAAGTCACACTCACTACCAAGCCCTTAATATTTTCAAGATGAAAGTTGCTTCAGAGATAATCAATCGAAGACAAGACATTCATAATGCAAGAAAGAGACAAGATCAATAGAATAGGCTTTGTTTTGTAATGTCTTCGGACAACTTTCTGATTATGTAATTTTGCTTATGTTATTTGAATATGCAATTTTGATTTTTTGATTTGATGTGTATTTTTGCTGAGTGTAAGTAACCATAGAAATGTTTTGGGGTCAGCTGAGGTGTTCCAATCTAGGGAGAGATTGTTGAGTCAAGAAATTGACCTAAGGGGGAGATTGTTGAGTCAAAGATTTGACCTAAATGAAGTACATGGAAGATTGGAATCTTCTCAACCTCCTCTGATTTCGCTAAGTAATGGATCCGAGCACACCTTAAACATCCGAGCAAGCTTTTACTTAGCCGAGTACGATATTTTGCCTACCGGGCAAGGTTTACTTCAAGTAGTCTTCCTTAGTGGATATCCGAGCAGGGTTTGCAAATTAGTGCATTGCCGGGTAAGGTACACTAGTTTATGTAAATCCGGGCAAGGTTCACTTTATCAAGCAAGTCTGTTCTTCAGAACCAAGTATTTTACTCTTCCGAGTAAGGTTTGATTGACCAAGTCCAAGAAGCCAAGTGATTGGAAGACAGGGCAAGGTATTCATTAATAAGTATGATCCAAGTATGCTTGATAATCTAAAGGAATATCTCTAAGTAATATCGGGCAAGGTTCGGCTCAAGCGAGGAACAGTATTCCCGAGTACACTTTGCTAATAAGTTATTTTATAGCAAAGAGTTGAAATGGATCATTGAAGAACAAGGTTGCTCGTAAGGAGTTGTCGGGCAAAGTCTGGCAAAGTCAAGAACACTGAAGTCTAATCGGTGAGTATTTTACTTGGTAAAATACTCTTCAATTAAAGTCTACCCGGAAACTGATCCCGAGTACACTTCTATGTTACCAAGTTATGAAGGATGGCCGAGCATACTCGAAAAGACAAGATTGGTGCAAAGCCTACCCGGAAGACTTGTTTTACACTTAGTTTATTTTGAATATGTATGATTGTATTTAGGGTTTCTAGAAGGAATGACAGTTGTCCTAGGTTGGCAGGCCTATAAATAGAATGTTTAGGGCACGCCGCCAGGAGAGAGAGAGAGGGGACACGGACTTTGAGCCTTTACACTTTTTGGATAAGAAAGAATATTTCTTGAAAGTGACGGCTGTCCTAGGATTCCTAAAAACCCTAAATCGATTATCTACTTTGTATGATGAAAATTATATAGATGGAAATCTTTTGAGTGAATCCTGTGTGTGCTTTCTACCTTTGATTATTCTTTGCAACCGTATGTTTGTTATTGATTCCGCCTTTAACAAACGGATATCTTTCTAAATATAGCAACCCGTCATTAACTCTCTTGTCAACACATTAATCTGTGTGAGTTATGACATGATTGATTAAGATACAGCCGAAATCGAGGGACCCGACAAATGAGTCTTGGTTTTAAATCTTGTTTGTTGAAGAGGTATCGAATGGCGGCATGGTCGGTATAAACTATGATTTTGGAAAGAATTAGGTAGAATCTGAATTTTTCAAACGCAAAAACTACTACAAATAACTCGTTTTCTGTTGGTGGTGTAATTTTCTTGAATACTGTAAGAGTATGCGTAAAAACATATGAGTACAAATTCTCCTTGAATAGTATAAGAGTAAGAGTACAGATAGATCAGTGTATGTGTGTAGCCGTTTAAAAAAAACCTAAATTATTAACGGTCTTTTAAAGGTGTCAAGCGTCTATTGGGTAATCGGCCTTCTAATCCAATGATATGAGGGTAGAGGTGCACAAATAGGGTTTTTCAAATACCTGGGTTCGGGTATGGAACCGGGTTTGGGTATGACCGGGTATTGAAAAATTGGGTATTGGCAATACCCGGGTTGGGTTCGGGTTTAGGTATTGCCTCTAAGAACCATACCCTATGTATCAAGTTTGGGTCGGGTATAGAATTGGATATTCTAAAATCACGTAGTTGAATACCCTATTTTCGGGTTTGGAAAAACCCGTTTTCCGGGTTTTTTTGGGTATAGATTGGATTTTTTAAGGGGTTACACTTCAGAAACGTATTTTCAGGTTCTTTTCGTGTAATTTCGGGTATAAATCGAGTATTTGAAAAACCCGGTTTCGGGTATTGGAAAAACCTAGTTCCGATTATGGAATCGGTTCCGGTTTTCAGGTTGTACCGGGTAAATTCGGGTCCGGTTTGGGTGCGGGTTTTGGTACTTAAATGCATAGCCTATCCGTACCCTACGGGTAGGGTAAGGTACGAGTTCGGGTATTAAAAACACGGGTATAGAAAACCGGTTCCAGGTTTTTTTCGGGTTCAGGTTTTTTGTGCACCTCTATATAAGGGTGATGGTTAAGGCTTGAGATATTATGGTTTCAAGCAGGGCCGTCTCCAAGAATACAAAAAACAACTTGAGCCTAGGACAGGAAAAACAAAAGGTCCTAAAATAGAAACTCAAAAACTCTTATATAATTTAAACAAATGCCATAACCCCAACCCCAACCCCAACCCCAACCCCTAACCCCTACCCATAAACCATAAATCATAACCCTTACCATAATCATAATAAAAAACAAAAGCTTTATTTAGCAAAAAAAAATCTAATTAAAATCTTAAAACGAATCGTGATGCTCTTCAAGCATTATTGGAAGCAAGACCCTTGACTAAGTACGCACCTTTGTGTCTTTCTTAACTCTTCTAATTTTCTCTTTTTTTCGTTTTGACTATCAAAGAATTGTTTAAACTTATGAGGCATAATATATAAACAAACAAATTTTAATATAACTAATTAACTATCAACAATCAAATGTTAAACTGAGAAACTCATAAAAAATAAAAAATAATGTTAACAAATATGATATTACTTAACATTAAAACTGAAATGAATGTTAACAAATAGGAAATTAAAATAACTAATAAGTAATAAGTTAATAACCGTACCTCACTTGTTTGTGGTTTGCATTTTCTTGGAAGACCAAAAAGACTAATAAAAACAGTGAAGGTCTCAACTCTCAAGAGTCAAGACTCAATGTCAGAGAAGGTAATAGTCGGTCGAAGGTCTCTGCCTCAAGTCGCTGGCCACCGGACAAACACAAGGTCTCATGGTCACCAGTTGGAAGTCTGATGGTCGAAGGAAGAGACGAAACCTTGCTACATACGGTCGTTCAAACAATAAAATTTGGCTATTAATTTGATTTTGTTATTATTAATTTAAAATAAGTGGGTCTTTTAATTAAACTAGTAACCGTACCCGCGCATTGCGGCTGGCCGAGTTGGTGCAGTGTCTGCGTGTGTCAGACGTGTTGGTAAGACTATTTGTACGGTAGAGCAGGCATATCCTTGGAAATTGTTTCTTACATACATTTCGAATGTGAAGCACAAATGAGGTGGTTTTTACCTACATATATATCCATTGTTACCTGAATATGTATATTTTTGTATATTTCAAAAATAAGAATGGCAAAATGTAATCCATGGTACTTCATTCCATGGTTGAAGGTTGCTTCTTGAATCTATGGTCGACATTATTGTTAATAATTTCTAAAAGTGAGCTTTGTTCTTCAATCCATGATTCCATGGTTAAAACTCAAAAGGAGATTGTTTTCCAAAGTTGCCTGATTCAGAGCTTGCGTTTCTTGTTGGGTTCATCTCTTCATGCGTTAGAAACTTAGAATAGAATAGAACTAAAGTTTGTTGCATAGACAAAACCTCATAAATGAATCTGTAAATAAGGAATTCTTTTCTTTTCAGTTTGTTGTATTGGTCCAACACTGATTCTCTGGATAAATACTCAACAATCTCAGGCCTCATCCCTCTTTCCAGCAGGTATCCACACATTCCTTTGAACTTTTTCTTCAAATTTTCCATCTTTTCAAGTTTTTCATTTTCTTTTACACACTTTTCAATCACCTTCTCTCTCTCTCTCTGTTATACAGATCTTGTAGTTTGTCAAAGTTTAGGTTAGACAGATCTTTTTCAGAATGATTGTGCCTTCTGAGATATTCCCTGAATTTCTGACTTTCCCTATTTTTCTTTTTCATCTTTTCCTTCAGGGCATCTCTCTCTTTGTCAAGTCTCATCTGCAACTGATCATCATCAAGATCAGCCAGTGAATTAAAACTTATGCCATATGGTCTCAGTTTTACAACCAAAGGATTTTTCTTTTTAGCCTCCCTCATACTCAACTCAATGTTTGTCCTTTGTTCCTCAGTCATTGTAACTTGAGGGTACACAACATTAGTAGCTTTCACATTCATTTCCTGCTCATTCTCAGGGTCATCATCATCATCATCGGAGTCTTCAGACTCATCCTCACATTCAGTTAGATCATTCATTGCATCAATCTGTGGTTCATCAGAAAGTGGGTTCTCAGGGATTGATACATTTGGCACTCCTTGCACATGTTCATCTGGCCTTAAAGTCTGCAAAGGAATTGCCCTTATGGGACTTGCTTCATCATCAGGGGTTTCTACAAAGTAGTTGTTCTTATCATCCCATCTCCCTTTCTTTACAGACTCAGTACCTTCATCTGACATGAATGTTTCTGGTCGATCCCTTTTCCTTGAATACTTCTTTCCATACTTGGGATCATTCACATACTCCCATTCATCAGTATTTTGTCTAATGTCATCTTTGATCTGTTGAGCCCATTTCTGTGCAGCCATTGAGACCATGGACTCACCAATTTCTTCTTCAGCCATCATATCAGTATTCAGATTTACTGGTTCAGCAGTCTCATTTGACTTTGATTCTTGTTGACTTTCAGTTTGAAACATGCTGACCACCATAGCTAGGGAGTTATCAACTTCCTCATCTCTTCTCAACTCAATCAAGGCCTCTATCACTTCTTGATCAGCCACTTCTTCAATGAATTTTCTTGCAAATTTGGCTTGATTGATCAAGTTTTACCGCTCTGCCAACTCTACAGGGTCCATAGTTTGGGCCAGTATTTCTCTGTCCCTTGTTTCCCTCAAAATGTTTTCTTGTTCCCTTAAAGCAGCAGCAGCAGCTTCATCATCTTCTCTAAACAATACATCCTTTTCAGGATATGCCGTAACAGGCTCTTCTTCTGTAACTTTGGCTTTTCCCTTTTCCAGCCTTTTCTTTAAATCTTCTTCACTTTCTGTAACTGATCTCTTGGAGCATTCTGCATGTTCATTTTCTGGTTCAGTGTGCACAATCTCCTCAGTAGCAGTATCTTCATCATTCATTACTTCAGTGTCTACTTCTGTAAGTATGTCAGTCAAGACATCAGTAGCAATGTCAGTAGGAATATCAGTAGCCATATCAGTGATAGCCACATTCTCTTCTGTATTTATCTCCTCAATCCCTTCCTCTGTATTTGACAGATCATTCATCTGTCTACTGCCAATCTGCTTCTGTTACTGTAATCATACAATCTGAGAGTGGCCATCCTTCTCAATTGTTCTTCATTGAATTCATAGAAGTCACTTCTCACAAAATTTCTCTCAATTGTCTACTCTCTTTTGTGTTTCCCTAGAGAATACGAATGGCTGGAGCTAAGAAAGTTGCTGGACATGGAGGTCGTATGGGACGTCATGGTAGGCCACGTATTATCCGAGAACTTTCTGTAGAACCAATTTTTAACTCCAGAGAAGAAGGAAGTGAAACTTTGTGAGGGACAAGCAACAACGAGGGGTATCAACTTGATCCTGCGGTCCAGGCCACTATTGCTCAAGCTGTAGCTGCTACAGGGAAGAACCTACAACCTGAAAAGTCTGCTAAAAGCCACGCAAGGCCACTGAGAGGGCAAGGAATGATGTTAAGAAAGCTGACGACGAGGAAGGCGACTTGAGTGAAGTTCGATATGTGAAGGTTGATGCAAGGAAAAGATGAAGAGGTGGGTGTAATTTCAACCGAAGGTTAAAACCCAAACCTGTTGGTTCTAGAACGTTGTGATGAACCAAACCAACATCAAGACTAGATCGTGTTCGTAGAGAGACTCGTTTAATGTTAGCCGTGCCCAGTTAGGTGAGTTTATAGCCCCATTTCCTTGTTATGTTTTCGGGGCTATGTGCATACTCGATGTGATTAGTTAATACACTTACCTTAAGTGATAAGTGTATGCCTTCTATGATTTTATATATGAATTAATTCTTGACGGTACGTGAACGATCTTCGGATATTGCATGTACCGCCAGGTAATATTGTGATATGTTATTGTTTTACGAATGATGTATGAATGATATGTGAAAGTTATGGAAAAGATTAAGTGTATGTGTGAAAGTACATAAATTTAAATATAAAGAAGACAATGGATGATTGTATGGAGGTATGCTTAAATGGTTGCATACCCTAATAATATATGCGAAGGTTATGGGGTTGCATACCCTAATAATATATGCCAATGTTACATAGTTTCATACCCTAATAATAAATGTGAAGGTTACAGGGTTGCATACCCTAATAATATATGCGAAGGTTACAGGGTTGCAGACCTTAAAAATATATGCGAAGGTTATAGGGCGAAACGCTCTTTAAAACGTAGAGATAATGACGTATGTATAAGGAATCTAAAATAACATGCGTGCATACTAAAAGTCAGCTACGCTGAGTGAGTTCTAGTTAATCAGGCAACATACAATACATTCATTTACTTACATATACACGTATCCGAAAACACATATTACATACTTAGCCTGTCACATTTTGTTGGTGAATGTTTTGTGGCCGTCGCTTGGCGAATAGTTTAGAATGTTTATGTTGTTTGCTGTACACCTAGGTAGTGGTTCACGCTGAAAGTGATCCATTTGAAAGAGCATTTTCAAATGGATACTCATTCGATCGAATAAGTTTCTGATTCGATCGAATGAGTCTGCCATTCGATCGAATAGGACTCATTCGATCGAATGAGTCCTGACCGAATGGCAGCGGGTATAAATACCAGCTTTCAGGCGTGAACAGGTAAGAGTTTAAGGATTTGCGTGCCCGGGGCCCAGGTGCTGTCCGGATGAGGGGGGAGGCCATGCTCGACCTCCCCCTGCCATAGATCGTGATTTCAGTGTTTAACAAGCATGTAATCTTTCGTTTTTATCAATGAAATCGTTTGTTTCGTGTTTGTTTCTATCCGTCTTTGGTTATCAAACCTTCCGTCTCGAACGCGCTCGGATCGTCTCGGTCCCGGCTGAACCAACAATTGGTATCAGAGCCACGGTTACCGCTAGAAGGGTCTAACAACCGATCTAGCAAGCCGAGCTCTTGATTTTATGCGTTCTGGACGTTAAAAAGTTGGTGTGTTCTTCGTGTTCTTCGCGTTTTCTGGGCTGGCGTTGAAGGAGTCGAATCAGTCCATTCGATCGAACGAGTTCCCCATTCGATCGAATAGGCCTATTCGATTGACTGATTCGATCGAATCAGTCTTCCCGCTCAAAAGTGTCAAATTCAAACGCCAGTTTTCCCGCCCATTCGATTGACTTCATTCGATCGAATCAGATTGTATTCGATCGAAGTGGTTTTCCCGCTCAAAGTGTCAAATTCAAATAGCTGATCGAACCAGTTCTTCATTCGATCAAATCAGATTGTATTCGATCGAACTGGTTTTCCCGCTCAAAGTGTCAAATTCAAATAGCTGATCGAACCAGTTCTTCATTCGATCGAATCAGATTGTATTCGATCGAACATGTTCCAGACCAAAAAAAAAAAAAAAAAAAAATTCGATTGACTTCATTCGATCGAATCAGATTGTATTCGAGTCTGGAACGCCCGCTTACACGAAAATTTGCCCAAGCCATTTTTATCAGTCAGGAAGTCTTCTGAAAAAGTTTGGCAAAAATAAAATTTTTTCGACAAAATTTCCTGGAAATTTTCGGTTAATTTTCGGGTTAGTGATGAAGATTTTTCTGGACATCCTATACAAGTTGATTACAATCCAGAAAAGTTTTGGTGATAGTGAAATTTTTCACTGATATTTGCCGGGAAAGTCAGAGCGTTTAAATGTTTAATGGTTAAAGCGGCAAATTGGGGCAATGAACAAAGCACAATCACCTGAAGGAATTATCGTTTACAAGTTTAATGGATAACCCCTTGTTCATTGAGCTTCTACAGTGGTGATTGTTATAAGAACACAGAAGAACAGAGAAAAGTGATTACTGATGAGTTATTGTGGGGTAGTCAGGAGCATCTGACTATTTATGGGCCAACCAAGTTTAATTTATTTTCCGCATTCTGAAGATGTCATCAGTGGAGATTAAGGAGGATCAAGCAAAAGAGTCAAATGTTCCTCAATCATTTCCAAGTTCAACAATTCCTGCAGAAGCTGCTACTGTTGAAGAAGTCAACGAAGTACTGTCAAAAGCAACTTCTGCATCCTGTTGAAGAATGGTGATTCGCAATCACGAAGTTAATGATGTGTCTTTGTCTCCGATGATGAATCTGCATACAAACTAATCTGTTTAGGGGGAGTAGCTGTGGATCGGAAGCCTCATCTAAGATTGCCCAATACATTATTAAGTCAGCGGAAGACGATATGAGCTTACACGTCTATATATTGGGATACACGCCAACGTCTGAGGGGGAATTTCTATAGTTGGTTGTTTTTAAACAGATTGTTTTGTCTGAAGATGTCAGCAATGGAGAACACTTTGCATCATTAACCGAGAGTTCAGTCTAAGGGGGAATCTTGCTGCAATGATGGTATTCTTCAACGTGATTATCAAGATATAGCAGAGATTGACTGAAGATTGCAAGAGGTGTTTACAGCAATTCGCAAGCAACGTCCAAGGGGGAATATGTTGGTGCATGTTTTGTGGCCGTCGCTTGGCGAATAGTTTAGAATGTTTATGTTGTATGCTGTACACCTAGGTAGTGGTTCACGCTGAAAGTGATCCATTTGAAAGAGCATTTTCAAATGGATACTCATTCGATCGAATGAGTTTCTGATTCGATCGAATGAGTCTGCCATTCGATCGAATAGGACTCATTTGATCGAATGAGTCCTGACCGAATGGCAGCGGGTATAAATACCAGCTTTCAGGCGTGAACAGGTAAGAGTTTAAGGATTTGCGTGCCCGGGGCCCAGGTGCTGTCCGGATGAGGGGGGAGGCCATGCTCGACCTCCCCCTGCCATAGATCGTGATTTCAATGTTTAACAAGCATGTAATCTTTCGTTTTTATCAATGAAATCGTTTGTTTCGTGTTTGTTTCTATCCGTCTTTGGTTATCAAACCTTCCGTCTCGAACGCGCTCGGATCGTCTCGGTCCCGGCTGAACCAACACATTTCTTTCATTCGTACATACATACTTTCTTTCTTTCATACTTTCATTCTTTCTTAAATATACTGAGACAGCTGGCTTGAGGGGGAACACATGGTAGGATCTGAAGCGGCTGACATCTGAAGATTTGTCATGATGTTTTGATAATATGTTTTATGTTATGTTTTAAAAGATAAGTTACGAATGTTTATAATGAATTGTTGACCTTTAGATTTATTCCGCGAAAGTTTTAATTAACTCTGATATTTTGAACTCAGTGTTTATAAGTAAATCCAACGTCAATGTAGGGCACCGGGGCTTTACAAAGATCATATTTTATATAAATATTATTATTTATTATGCATTATTTGTTATTAACAATATTTATTTAAAAGAAATTGTTATTAATAATAAATATATATATATATATATATAAAAATATATTAAATGTATTTTTAGATTGAAATAAACAAATCTTTTTTATACAAACTATAAAGTTTTATAAATATTTATGAGTAAAGTGTCATTTTCGTCCTTGTGGTTTGACAAATAATGAGAATTTATTCCAAAAATTTATTTTTTGCATATGAACCCTTCACGTTTTTCAGTTCTTGCCAATTACATCCAAATCACTAACCCCGTTAATGTATATCATTAAGTCAGAGGTAGACATGTATTTTCGCTCTTTCTTTATTATAATACGTATTTCAATGAACTGCGGTTTTCGTCCCTCTGGTTTGTCTAAATCTGCAGCTTTAGTCCAGTAGTTTCAAATTTGCAATTTTCTTCCCCATGGTTTCATTTCACTTGCAATTAAACCCGAATTCCCTAATCTCGTTAAGTCTGGTCGTTAAACACATCGGTGTACCATTTACGTGAGGGGCAGTTTTGTTCCTTCTTTTTTTATTTTTCCCTAAATACATCCCAGCCCCTCACGTGAGGGGGCTTGTGAACTAGGACTGGGGTTTATTTGGGGAGAAAAACTACAAAACTGGTCGTCACGTGAGGGGCACGCAAATGGGTTAACGACCAGACTTAACGAGGTTAATAAATATAGGTTTAATTACAAGTGACATGAAACTACAAGGACGAAAATTGCAAACTTGAAACTATTTGGACTAAAACCGCATATTTGGACAAACCACAAGGACGAAAACCATAATTCACTGAAATAAATATTATAATAAAGAAAGAGTGAAAAGACATGTCTACCCCTGGCTTAACGATTAAATTTAACGAGGTTAGTGATTTGGATGTAATTGGCAAGAACTGGAAAACGTGGAGGGTCCATATGCAAAAATAAACTTTTTGGACTAAATTCGCATTATTTAACAAACCACAAGGACGAAAATGGCACTTTACTCAATATTTATTTAAGTATTTTATTTATAATTATAACTTTATTAAAGATATGTTCTTTATTATAAAATTAATAGTAAACTAAAGTGATAATTAACTTTTGTAAGATTACATTCAATCATCAATTCTCAAGTCTCTATCTAGTTTTAGATTCGTATTTATTTCCGCAATTATTCTTTATTAGGATTTCTTGTCATTAATTTTCGAAGAGCGTGACTCTTGTTTGCTACATTTCTTACCGTATTCGTTTACCGCTTGCTTAATCGCTAAGGTGAGTAATCACTCCCCTCTTTTTACTCATTTTTACTGTTTTGGGGACATATGCATACTACTTATTTTAGTATTATTTAATACTCAAGTTGCAGCTGTTAGTCATGTGTGTATATCAATTTATGCCTAACGTGTTATATGCTTACTTGCTTATTTGATTGTACCGCCGTAGTAGCCATCGTCCAGTTCATCTGGCATCGTGCTTACAGACAACTTATTTACTTGCTTATTTGGTTTTATCGTCGTAGTAGCCATCGTCCAGTTCATAGTTCATCTGGCATCGTTCACACCGACAACTTATTTATCCATCGTCCAGTGCATCTGACATCGTGCTTATCGACAACTTGTTTACTTGCTTATACAGTTAAATTGCTTTTCTCACTTGACATAGTTTGCACTTTTATTATTTATTAAATAATTATAAAATCTGGTGTTTTACTCAATCAACCTAGTGCTGACAAAATTATTGTATTTTTAACGCATATGTAGGTCATCTAATGATTTGATTGTTCAGGATCTTTTTGAAGAAACTTAGGGTTACATGCTAGAGAGAAGATACAAGATTTAAATTTAGATTTTTATCTTATTTGTTTTATCTATGGAATTATGTATTTTGTTTATCTAAACTTTGTAGGATTATTTGAATTTGATTAATAGATATTATCACTTCAAATATTGCATGATAGTACCTTGATAGCTGTGAGCAATCAGCTCACGCCCCGGCATTTCCGCCTTAGGTTGGGGTCTGACAGTGGGATGGCAATGGGTAGTGGTGGTGAGCGGATGGTGGAGGTGATATAATGTGAAAGAGGTATGAAATGAAAAAAACACAAAGGGGGTGAATAGAATGAATTTGGGGTGTTTTAAGGGAATGAAATGGACATGGTAATGAGTGATTCCATTCAATCGACCAACCAAACACATCTTTTTTCATTCCATCGTAATGATCTATTCCATTCCATCTCTCATTCATGTATATCAAACGCTACCATAGGGTTTCAGGTATACCCTTCCCATTTATGTCGGACTTCGGGTATACCCATCGAGCTCAGGAATTTTTGCCAACCTACCTGGGCCCCGGCCAGGAATAGAAATTAGACTTCATACACGTGATGGGCTTTCTCTTAACAAGGGGGTTCTATAGTTGGATAATGATTTTAAGTTGAAAAGGACTTCTGCAACCTTTTCGTATAATAGGAGCACAACCCTAATTTAGTTTCTTTTCTTCTATAAGAGAACGTACAGCAAGAAAACAAATTGGTTTCGCTTGACTAAAGATGGTTTCGACGAACTTCCTCAGATCTGTTTCGAAGAAGCTCCTTTCTTCCAACATGCTCAGGAGATTCCGTCCGGTGTCTTGTATCGAATCTATCCGTGATTATGAGGGTAATTTTCATCTATACCTTTATCGATCGATGTTGATGTCATGAATATTTGGTCGGTGAAACTAACTAATGTTGGGTTTGCATGATTTCAACGAAAACACCTAAGCGTCTCAATATATACTTAGACACGTCTGGAGTAAGGAAGGAGGACGTGAAGGTATCCGTTGAACGTAACACTGTCTTTGTCAAACCAGAAGGGGGTAAGGAATACAGTTCTTTTAAAAACTATAAATGCGAGGACTATTTACCCAATCATACGTACAAGATTGATATCAAGGCAGAGATGAGGAAGGATTCAGGATTGTTAAAGCTAAGTGCACCCAAGTTGAAAAACAAGAACACGGTATTCAATGTTAAACTCGGTGTTATAAACTAGCCTTTTACTTAATTATAAGTACATGTGTTTGGTTCATACTTTACACGCATCTACTTTATAATTTTGTTTGATTGATACGCATCTATGTATAATCGTCGAATATATTTTATTTTGAATATTGTTATCCACCACTATTTATATGCAATAAACTAGGGTCAAGTGGGTTCATCTACTCGTATAAACTCATCGATCCCTGCAAGAATTCTCCAACATTCATCCATATCTTTGCAATTCTGATTGCAGAAGTCTGGCCATTCATGGTTCCTCCAAAGACTTCCGCAAGTCTATATAAGATCTTAAAAGAAATCCTCTATTCTCTCTCAAAAATCCAGCAGACCCCAACCTTCTTGAAGCCATTCAGGTTGTCGACGGCCTAATCAGGTCAAGACATTGTGGGTCGTTGGTAAAGCGGGTGAAGGTTTGGTGGAGGTCTGGGTGATTGTTTCAAATTCATTGGCCAACCAAACACGTCAAGAGTCCTCATAGCAGCCCCTAGATCCTTATGGGTCGTTGTTCCAAATTTTAATTCCTTAATATTCCAATTTTTACGCAAATTCCAATTTCAATTTCAAACATTCCGTGAACCAAGCACACCCTAAGAGTCCTCATAGCAGCCTCTAGATCCTTTCTAACAAGGTAACTAGAAAACCCAACTTTAATCCTCTAAATTCACATGTTATCTTTATGTTTTCTACAATTTATTATACTAAAATTGTCGCCACAAAACCCACGAATTTGACCGCCCTTACTGACCTATTTGAAGTTCCTATAGATCGTATAGTCTCCGCTCTAACTCAAGGTACACAAATCCTAACAGAAAAATATTTGTTAAAAACATTAAGCTTTGAGTTCTACACGTCATATACGCATGGGTATGGATGACATCCATACCAAAAAAATGTTAAACACAATACATTTCTAGTTAGCTTAACCACTCTGGCGCTAAATCCTTTCTATGGGCTCGTGCGTGGCAGCTGGTATAGATGAAGAAAGGCAGACCGCTTGAACGAGACCTATTCTCTTAATAGGCGGCAAAGCGGAATAGAAAAGCACGGACGAGCCACATGCAGGGAAACTTGCATGTGTGGTTCTGGCCACCCCGGTATAGTGTACTAATATGTGTAGGTCCCCGTAATTCGAGTGAGATTGTCATGGCGCAAAAGCAGATATGGTCCGGTATTCCCTTGTTCCCTGTATTGGTTATGTTCTTTATTTCTTGTCTAGCAGAAACTAACATGTTCATGATGGTCCTTTGTATGAAAACCCGTTTTACACAATATTAGAACTGGAAAATCGTTACTATGTACATTAAATAAAGCAATAAACGCGAAGACCGCACAATTTTTACAAAAATAAATAAATACTAAAGGTAATTCTTACCGTAAACTTAAAGTGTTTTAAATGTATAGCAAAAAGAATCACATTGATCCAACTTATAAGTCAACCACACAGTCAAACCAAATGTTAACGTGTTAAAAACTCGAAACCATAGAAGTTATCAATATTTTTGGAGCTAGAGTTTTCTTAAACTTATATCTATCATAAATTTGAGTTATAAGTCGTCCAAGTATTTATATAATAGTCGATATGATTTTTTTCACAAATTAAAATAATCATACGACTGCGTATAATAGCAAAATGGTCAAAACAAACTAAAAGCATATGTATATATATATTATATATATGCATATATATATATATATATATATATATATATATATATGGTAGGGATATTTTGAGAACTTGATGAGTTGTAAGAACTTTAAGAACTCAATTTTGGACCACACATTTACTTAAATGAGTTTGAATATGTGGTTGAGATTAAATTTGATTAAAAAATGAACCAGGAGAGTAAATAAGTATTTTTGATAATTACACAAGTTTAAATGTTAGTTACACATGTGTAATAAGTCGATTCGGTGTGTAAAAAATTACGGTAATTTTTTGTACATTACTTACACTTACGCATTACACATGTGTAAAAAAAAATTTGTTACGTTGAGTTCTTTCGAGTTCTTAAAGCTCAAAGCGGTTCTCAAAAGAAATCAATCCTATATATATATATATATAATATATATATATATATATATATATATATAATTGTCTAACATAAAATCTTAGGTGTCGCTCTCATGTTGTTCCCCCAATCCTCTAGAGCCACCAGATTGTTTGATTTATAAATGGGGGCTTCTTATGAATTTGACCCGAATTCGTGGGTATGGGTCTCACCAAACCCGGATAGTCTTTAAATGAGTTATAACATCTCATTTATTTGTAAAACTATTTCATAATCAAACAATAATTTTCGTGGGTCATGGGTCTCACCAAACCCGGATAACCCGTAAACGGGTTATAACATCTAATTTATTTGTGAAATAACCCCTTAATCATTAAAGAATAATTTTAACGGGTTATGGGTCTTACCAAACTCTAATAGACCTCAAATGGGTTATAAGATCTCATTTATTGATAAACACTTTCATCATCAACCCTAATATAATTTAATAGCTTTACATGTTCTCAGTTGCTGGTCAATCATCTCCATCGTCGGTTAACTTCGATACTACCCACCATCGTCAACTACAACAACGCCCATTTTTTCAGTAGACAAATATTTGTGTTCATGTTTGCACATTCAAAAAAATCAACATGCTCGTGTTCGTTTATATTTGTTCGTTAAAAATTTAAAAAACCTGAACATCTCAATTGATAAAACCCAAACGTTTCAAAATATATTAACAAACTAATATATGTGTACTGAATAAAAAAAACTACGTTAAAAAATAAAATAAATCATCATAAAATAGCAAAACGATTAAAAACAAAATTTTATATAAACTCCCGTAACACGGGAGGATTAAACTAGTATATATATAAACGAAAGCTCAAAAATCTTATGTGTCGTGATGTGGTTGCTCCCTCTTTTATGGAAGCCACCAGATTACTTGATTTTTAAATGGAGATTTCCCATGCATTTGACCCGAATTCACCGGTTTGGGTTTTACCAAACCCAGACAGTCCTTAAATGGGTTATAACATCTTATTAAATTAAAATTAATCTCACCAAATATTTCATATGAAAATCCTATAAAAAAGGGATATACTGAAAATTAATATTTATTTTTTTAAAAAAAGATATGGTTTATAATTAAGAAACAATTTTTTATTAAAAAAAGAAGTGGGTCATAGGTTTTACAAAACCCATATAACTTTTAAATCGGGTTATAAATCTAATTTATTTGTGAAACAATTTTCATCATCAAATCCTAAGTATATAATTATTAACTTCCTTACAATACATAAAATTAAAATCATATATATATATATATATATATATATATTAGAAACGCTTAATATAAAATAACTCCGTAATACGAACAAAACCTTTAAAATCCTAGTGTCGCGGTCTGGTCACATACCGCCCCTCTCAATCCACCAGATCACTTCATTTGTAAATGTAGTCTTTTTATGCGTTTGAACTGCTTTGACGGGTATGGGGCTTCTATTGAAACCCGGATAGCCCACGGGCCATAACAACTCATTTTAACATTTTCCTCTTTCCTCTGCCCACGAGACCTTGCTCACACCCAACTTATCGCTAGTGTGGATTGAAACACTCTATCTTTACAATTGCAAAACCTTTCCTTTTAATCAACGATTACATGGTGCGATTTCATCGCTTCAGCAACACATTAATTGCACACTAATTTTGAATTCTTTTTTTTTGCAGGCGTTTTTTTCTTATTACGCTAATTTCAAATCGAATTCAATAAGTAAGTTGTATCATTGCCTCTAATCTATATGTATACCTAAAATTGATTGGCTTTTGTTCTATATTTAAGATCTGCCTTTGTTAACTATTAAAGATTCATAGTTCTTTTTACGATATATATTATTATTATTATTATTGTATTGAATTTCAAAAGCTTATTTCCGTTAGTGTTCTGATTAGGTTTATTTTTCGTTATGCCTTTGTTAGTTATTGAAGATCATTTGAGGTTTATGATCCCGATAACAAAATCATGACTGGATAAGTTGCTGGAACTTTACATCCTTCTAAATCATGTACATTTATTATTATTATTATTATTATTATTATTATTAATTATTATTATTATTATTATTATTATTATTATTATTATTATTTTGTATATGATTGGATCGGTTTATTACAATGGAACTATAATTGATCTAGAAGAAAGCCATCGCTCTTATTCATCGATGTTAAAAGATCTGATTGCTACAAGTGATATGTTTTACAACTATTAATCTTTGTTTATACAGGTTTGACACATCCAGATTCGTTTTGATTTTATGTTAGATGTTTTACGAATAAACTCCAAAATTTTTATCTACAAACTTATGTTTAATTTTAATCAGAGTCTTCAAGCTGAAGTGAATGAGATTTTGTTTACTTTCAAAGTTAAAGTATCAGATTATTGAATATGGTAGCTTAACTGTTTTGGGCTAAACACCTCAGTAGGGTATTCTGGTGGAGGGGGTCAAACAATTATTTTTTAAATTTAATTTATGCTGATTGGTTTTAATTTACTTAAGTACTTTTGTGGGTATTCCAGTAAACTTTGGGTTTCATGGTCAAATAATTTCTTTATGCAGATTTGATATAACTTATTTTAAGGATTTGTAAATTGTTTTATAGCCTGATTTATTTGCATATCAGAACTCACTTTAATTTATATGCTTATTTAATTTGCAACGTTTTTTTATTTCACATATGTTTGTTTTACTTTTGAATTTATATGGTTTTGTTTAATAATTTATTTTGTAGATAACAATATTGTTGGTGTTTGAAACTTCACTTTCAAATAAATATTACTACATGTTTGACTTATTTTTAAGTTTAAGTATCTAAATTGAATGAAGGTGTTATCTGCAAGTTTGCACATAAATAAAGAAATAATATAAATTCGCATATTATAAACGGAGAATTGTTCTTGCAACTTGAGTTGCGTGCTATTTCTTTTATTTAGCAATCTTGTGAGAGTGTCTTGGTAATACACTCAAGGTCTGTTGTTTCTACTCTATATGTAATATGTTTTTAGAATGTGCTCTTGGGTATGTGTGTGCCTTTGTATGTTGGTAATACGTAGTTTAAAACATTTTTCTACATTAATCTTTTAATAATTGTAGTGTCAAATGTGTATTTTATCTTCGGCGAAGTTTATCAAAAATGAGCAAAGAATACATTTTTGTGAGACAAGACATGTTTTACGAGACGAGAATGAAGTCTCTATAATTAGGTAAAAAGAAAAGACATGCAACTTTGTTTTCACTAGTACAAAATCGGGCTTCGGTGACACACAAAAATCGTCACTGTAGGTAGTTAGTGACGCTTTTTTCCCCCGCTAAATATGTCACCAAAGGCCGCACCATTATAGATGTTGTTTGGTGACACACGAAAAATAGTGACTGTAGCATATAAAAATCAGTCACCGTAGAGTAGAGGTGTCACTATGGATCAGTGATTCTTTTCCCAATTTTATCAAATAATGTCAATATAAATGACACATGTTTTTTTGGTTAGTGGAAATATATCAACAACTGGTCACATGATTTTTTTTCAATGTGACGTTTTGCGTGAAATTGGTCACATTACACTATGTTCAGTATGACTCTTGTTTAGGTTTTAGAGACAAATCGTTTTTTTAGTGACTATTGGTTGGTATTTGATCACAATTAGAAGCCAAGTTGTTAATCTAAGTTGTGACTATTGCATACCTTCTAGTGACATAACACAAATGAAAATGTGACTTAAAACGTTTAATATAAAATTGTCTTATTTTAAGTGTCACTGTTGTGTATCATTTAGTCACACTAACTTTAAAAATTTCTTGTTACATTTCCATTTAGTGACATATATTACGTAGTTACATGGCCTTAACACACTTGTTGTCACACTATTATTAAATAAATGTGAGTTTTTATTTATTTTAGTGACAAATAATTTTGAACAGTGTGACTGTAGGTAGTTAGTTATCACACAATTGTTAATCTAAGTTGTGACTATTACATACCTTCTAGTGACATCTCTTATTTTAAGTGTCACAGTTGTGTATCCTTCAGTGACACTATCTTTGAATATTTGTTGTTACATTTCCCTTTAGTGACATATATTACGTAGTTACGTGACCCTATAACATACTTGTAGTCATAGTCTTTTCTAAAGACTGTGACTGTTTATGGGATGTAGACACAAATATTTATGTAGACAGTGATTATATGTAGTTAGTTATCACACAATTGTTAACACAAAATTACCAATATATACCTTTTAGTGACACTTATAGTGACACTATCTTTAATGAATGTGACCATATATATATATATATATATATATATATATATATATATATATATATATATGTTAGACACAAATTATTTAGTAAAATGTGACTATATATAGTTTGTAATCACCCAAATGTAACCTTTTAGTGACATATGATAATTTAAATTGTGACAAAAAATGAATTATGATCACATGAATTTGATTGCAATTCACATTTAGTGACATTTGCGAAAGAAGTTTAATAATGGAGAATATATAAATGAAACGATACAAAAATATCATTAAAATAAAATGAAATTCTTCTATATATATACAAAATTTTAAACAGGAGTAATTACAAATATGCATCCTCTTCTACCTACCTCAAACTTTCTCATAAACTCGTCAAATGTTTTTGCCTCCTTTCTTCATTTTCCATTTGTTCCATTCGTTGCACTCATTCTTCCAACTCGTTTCTTGACTTCCTTTCATTTTCTAGTTCTTTTTCCATTTCGTCTCAAACTTTTTGAACCTAAAATTGTTAAAATATTAGCATCATAACTAGTAAATGATGAATGTGAGGCGAAACCTCAAAGCCAAGTAGGGGTGTTCACGGTCCGATTTTCGCGGTTTTTCGTCATACCATAAACCAAACCGTTGGTAACGATTTTTGATTTACGTAAACCAAAATCAAACCGTATAACTTTTAAACCAAACCAAACCAAGAAGATATAAAATAATTAACTAATATATTACCCTAAACCGAGCAAACATACTAGCGATCACATTCTTTGGCACCATTCTGAATGTAGCCCAAGGTTCATAATGCTCTATTAGTATTTGTATGATATTCCTATGAATCTCATGAATCGCAAACCTATAATATTGAAATAACCAGGTAAGTATATTTGTAACATAAATAATGAAAATATTAAAACTAAAAACATACTTCCCAGATGTATCCCGAGGCACGATAGATGACGTGTCTCCCATAAGTATACATTTGTAGACCATCGACATCGCCACTACCAACACCATCCTCATGTGATCCAGCAAGTGATGGCCCACCACGATGGTTTTCACCCTTCCTAGGTACCATGGTACGTCCATGCATAGCACGAAGACTATCACGCACAATCACATTAGACATAATGAATACATAAACACAAGCTTTAATCGACGACTCGTTGGTGATAATAATCATTGTCAACTGTACTAAAAAGTCCTAACATGTATCCATAAACCGTATCATGGCAAATCAACCAAACATTCATCATACAACTTAACTTATGATCACTTAGTTCACAAGACAGATTATAGCATGTACAAACTGATTTTATTCACTAAGAAAATATTAAGTATAAATTCTACAAAATTTACCACAATAGAATATATGAATTATGTTTCTGAAACAATTTATATTATATTTTTCTCATGCATTCAAAACTTACAATAATTCAACCATTACAGATATGTACCAACAGTTCAGTAGATTACACAAGAAACACTTGTTTAATGGTTCTATCAACTCATTAATCCAAATTGTGCAAGACCAATTGGGTTATCTTCAAACTCATAATACTAATTTTTAGAACTGGAACCAACCCGTTTGGTTTTGTCATTAGGGAGTTATGGTGTCGGAAAGACAGACTGGAATATAACTCCCCGAATCAGCTTTGACCAGTTTTTTTGTAAAATTATAAAAAGTATTCAAAATTCGTCCAAAAATTACAGACTCTACCTTTCTGGAAACTAGACTCATAGTACTATATCCTAGAATCAACAATCGTTCAATAATCATCGTTTAACATTAAGTTACATACCAACAAATAAATGAAAACAAATCTGTCAGCAAACTGTTGTCATCAAAACTCAAACCCTAACATATTTATGACATCTCTAGGGTTCTAATGCATCAATTAACCTTTTAGCGATGAAAGAAGATGTACTAAGCTTCAATTATAAGTGATATACATACCTTTTAGCGATGAAAGAAGATGTACTAAGCTTCAATTACAAGAAATAACACATAAAATTATAAATCCCCAAACTTGGTTCTTAGGGTTCTTCACACTCAACACGAATCGGAAAAAATCGAGATAGAATTGATGGAAACCGACACCACACGTGAATTCCTCTCTCAAAATAAGATTAGAGCCCATAATCAAAGGTTTTGTTAAGAATTGAGTGAGTTAGAGAATTAAGGATGAAGGATTATGGTGGGTGTAAAGAGATGATGAAGAAGAAGAATAAGAAGGAAGGAAGAGAAAGAAAAAAAGGTAGGTTAAATATGTGGTCAAATTAGATTTAAGAATGGGGGGTAATTCAAATTTTTTAGAAGAAAGGAAGAGGTGACTTTAATATGAAATTTTAAGGGAAGTGAAATTAATAGGAACTACATAGAATTCAATTTTTTTTATTTTTAATAATTAAAATAAAGAGTTGTCAGTGTATATATATATATATATAACAACTAATTAAACCTTAAATAATATAAGAAATTGTATTTTAAATATAAAAACATATAAAATAAATACAAGTGATATTTATAGTTGCTCTAAAAGAGTTGTATAAGAGTGTAGTAATCAGTGTTAACGCCCAATAAACCATACGTTCATTAGTGGGTCATACTAGTTATTGGTCGGTGTTAGTGTCCCATTATAGCATCTATCATGCCACAGTTGCTCTAAAAGAGTTGTATAGGAGTGTCATTAGTCACGGTTAGGTGTTAATGCCTAAAACACACTATACTTTCGTCAATAGGCCTTATTTGGCTATCATTAGTCCTAATTAGATGTTAGTGTCCCTTGGTTACGTCATAGTTGCTTTTAGAAGTTTGTATAGGACTATCATTAGTCTTAGTTAGATGTTAACTCCCAAAACATGTCATACATTCATAAATGGGCCTTGATTGATATTAGTGGCCATAATAGCATCTATCATGTCCCCGTTGCTACAAGAGGGTTGTATATGAGTGTAGTGAGCCATAGGCATGTGTCAACACCCAATAACATGTCATACTTTTATTAATGGGCCATATTGAGCATTGATTGTTGTTTATGGCCAATATGGTCTCTATCATGTCATAGTTACGTTAACAGGTTGTATAAAGCATGACGGATTTAACATTAACCTTTCGACTTAGGGCATCGACGACAACATTCGCTTTACCGGGATGGTAGCGAATCTCGCAATCGTAATCACTAAGTAATTCGGCCCATCGTCGTTGTCTCATGTTGAGATCTTTTTGGTCAAGAGTATGTTGGAGGCTTTTATGATCGGTAAAAACCACACATTTCGTACCATAAAGGTAATGTCTCCAGATTTTGAGATCGAAAACGACGACACCAAGTTCGAGATCGTGAGTCGTGTAGTTCTTTTCATTGACCTTTAGTTGCCTCGATGCGTAAGCGATGACTTGACCTCGTCGCTTGAGAACACAACCAACACCTTGATGGGATGCATCGCAAAATACAACAAAATCGTCGTTTCCATCGGGAAGGGTTAGAATAGGAGCATTGCAAAAGCATGTCCTTGAGAGTACAAAAGACTTCCTCTTGCTTCGAACCCCAATCGAAAGGTTTCCCTTTATGAGTGAGAGAGGTAAGAGACAAAGAGATCTTGGAAAAATTTCGAATGAAACGCCGATAATATCCGGCCAAACCGAGGAAGGATCGAATTTCCGTGGGAGTTGTTGGATTTTTCCAATCCTTAACGGCCTCAATTTTAGCGGGATCAACATGAATACCGGCGTAACTCTTTTGAAGACTTCAAGCGGCTAGGAGGTTCTTACGGATTTGATCAATGATGTCGGTAGCTTCTTGGACCATTTCGGGTCCCGTGATTTGAGCTTCACCGATTTCATTCCAACTAATTGGAGGTCGACATTTACGACCGTAAAGAGCTTGAAAAGGAGCCAAGTCAATGCTATAATGGTAGCTATTGTTATAGGAGAACTCGATGAACGGAAGATGAGAATCCCAATTCCCACCGAAATCAAGAACACACGCTTGTAGTATATCCTCGAGTGTTTGGATTGTACCTTCGGATTGACCGTCCGTTTGAGGATGATAAGCGGTGCTAAGATCGAGACGTGTTCCCAAAGCTTCTTGAAGAGATCGCCAAAAATGAGAGGTAAAACGGGCATCGCGATCGGAGATGATAGACAATGGCAAACCGTGTCGGCACACGATTTCCCGAACATAGATTTGAGCAAGCTGCTCAACAGAATACTTCTCTCTAATCGGAATGAAATGAGCAGATTTGGTCAAACGATCGATGATCACCCAAATACTATCGTTGCCTTTTTGGGTGTTGGGTAATTTGGTGATAAAGTCCATAGCAATGTCTTCCCATTTCCAAACGGGAATCGGTGGTTGCTCGAGTAGACCAATAGGTCTTTGATGTTCGGCTTTGACTTTTGAACATGTAAGACATTTAGATACAAACAACGCTACGTCCTTTTTCATACCCGGCCACCAAAAGGTAGCACGAAGATCAAAATACATCTTATCCGCACCGGGATGAACGGAATAGCGCGAATTGTGAGCTTCGTCGAGTATACAAGTACGAAGGTCATCGCGATCGGGAACCCACAAACGATTGAGAAAGTACAAAAGACCATCAGGTTTGGTTTCGAGTTGAAGTTCGGCACCACATGAAATTTCGTCGTACATGTTACCTTCTTCAACGGAGGTACGTTGAGCTTGGAAGATACGAATTTGAAGATCGGTTTAAATGAAAACGCTTAAAAGCAGGACGAATTTAACATTAACCTTTCGACTTAGGGCATCGACGACAACATTCGCTTTACCGGGATGGTAGCGAATCTCGCAATCGTAATCACTAAGTAATTCGGCCCATCGTCGTTGTCTCATGTTGAGATCTTTTTGGTCAAAAATATGTTGGAGGCTTTTATGATCGGTAAAAACCATACATTTCGTACCATAAAGGTAATGTCTCCAGATTTTGAGATCAAAAACGACGACACCAAGTTCGAGATCGTGAGTCGTGTAGTTCTTTTCATTGACCTTTAGTTGCCTCGATGCGTAAGCGATGACTTTACCTCGTCGCATGAGAACACAACCAACACCTTGATGGGATGCATCGTAAAATACAACAAAATCGTCGTTTCCATCGAAAAGGGTTAGAATAGGAGCATTGCAAAGCATGTCCTTGAGAGTACAAAAGGCTTCCTCTTGCTTCGAACCCCAATCGAAAGGTTTCCCTTTATGAGTGAGAGAGGTAAGAGACAAAGAGATCTTCGAAAAATTTCGAATTAAACGCCGATAATATCCGGCCAAACCGAGGAAGGATCGAATTTTCGTGGGAGTCGTTGGAGTTTTCCAATCCTTAACGACCTCAATTTTAGCGGGATCAACATGAATACCTTTGTCGTTTACGAAGTGTCCTAAAAATTGAACTTCCTCTAGCCAAAATTCACATTTGGAGAACTTGGCATAGAGTTTTTCATTTCTAAGGAGCTCGAGAATGGAACGCAAATGATGTTCATGTTCGGCTTTGGATTTAGAAAAGATAAGGATGTCATCAATAAAGAAGATAACGAATTTGTCAAGGAATGGTTTACAAACGCGGTTCATGAGGTCCATAAATACCGCGGGTGCATTTATTAACCCGAATGGCTTAACCAAAAATTCGAAATGTCCATATCGAGTACGGAAAGCGGTTTTAGGAATGTCTTCTTCGCGAACACGCAATTGATGATAACCCGATCGAAGATCAATCTTGGAGAAACAAGTTGTGCCTTGAAGTTGGTCGAATAAGTCGTCGATACGTGGCAATGGATAACGATTTTTAATAGTAAGCTTGTTAAGTTCTCGGTAATCGATGCACTTACGAAACGAACCATCCTTCTTTTTCACTAATAAGACGGGTGTACCCCAAGGAGAAGAGATTGGACGAATGAAGCCTTTATCGGATAGTTCTTCGAGTTGGTTTGATAATTCCTGCATTTCTGACAGGGCTAAACGATAAAGAGCCTTGGCCATGGGTATTGCACCGGGCACAAGATCGATTTGGAATTAAATCGGACGAACGGGAGGAAGACCGGTAACATCGTCGGGAAAGACATCGGGGAAATCACGAACAATGGAAATATCTTGGATTTTCCTTTCCTTTTTGTCTTTTGTCACCGAGAGAGCTAAAAACGGAACGTACTTTTGGCGTAAGTACTTTTGCGATTGGGAGCACGACATAAGATTTAGCCTTCGAGAAGTAGCGTTTCCAAATACCTTGAGAATATTACCATTGGCGAACGGAAAGCGAATAAATTTATCGAAACAAACAACTTCGGCACGGTGCAAAGATAACCAATCAATGCCTACTATGACATCGAAACTTCCCATTTTCATCGGGATGAGATCGATGGAGAATTATTGTTAGCAAGGATAAGGGTACAATCGCGGACGACGAAGTTGATGGTAATAGAATTTCCATTGGCGACTTCAACAGAAAACGGTCGGGAAAGCTTAGTTCGAGGCATAGCAATTTTCAATTCAAATTTCAAAGAAATAAAACTTCTATCGGCACCAGTATCAAATAAAATAGAAGCCAAATGATGGTTCACCAAAAACATACCGTTCACGACATCGTTTGCCACTTGAGCTTGATTCGCGTTCATCATAAAATCTCGCCCTTGGTTGCCATGGTTGACCTGTGGTGCTTGTTGGGGAGGTGGAGGTGGTGCTTGGATTGCTTGGATGGGTTGGATGAGTGGTACATTGATTTGGGGGAGTTGGGGTTGATAGGTTTGGACTTGGTAGGCTTGGGTTTGGTAGTAAGGTATGGTCACGGTTTGGGCTTGGTTGGCAAAGGTTAGGCGAGGGCAATTGTTACGGAAATGGTTCGGATCGCCACAATTAAAGCAAGCTCGGGGTTGGTTTGGTGGGTAGGGTGCATATCGGTTTTGGGAATTTTGGGGAAAAGTTCTTGGTTGGTTAGTTTGGTTAGGTTGGGTTAGTTGGGTGGATTGGCATGTGGTGTGGAAGTGACCAAATCAGTTCCTAATTGTACAATGGTGACACGACGAGTTTGTTGGGTGGTGAAGTTGGCAAGTGTTACATAGCTGGGAGATACCAACATAAGGTTTTCGGTTTTGGGGAAGAGTTTGGGGTTGTTGTTGTGGTTGAGGTTAGGTGACGACATAGTTTCGGTAGTTGGTTTTGGGTTTCTTTTTGTTGTTGTTGTTGTTGTTGTTGTTGTGACGTGATGAGTTAAATAGTTGATGGCTTGTGGTGCGGGTTCAACCTTGGCTTGGGGAGCGGGCTCGGCTTTGGCTTTCTCGGTCGTTTTCTTAATGGTGAGGGTACCCGCTTTTATGTGATTTTCCGACAGCGCGCCGGCCAAAGTGATGGCATCCTCGAGGGTCACGGGTTTGCTACTCATGATAGTCCCGGATTTGCATTGGTAAACCCCAATGTATTTATCAATTTCACGTTCGGTTGGGGTAACCAAATGAGGAACAAGGATGCTCAACTCATGGAAGCGAAGTGAGTAAGCGGCGTTATCACCACTCTCTTGTTTAAGATTCCAAAATTCCTCCTCGAGCTTTTGAAGTTCGTTCTTGGGGCAAAACTTCTTCATCATGAGTGCTTTGAGATCGGACCATGGAAGAGCCATAGCCGTTTTCGAACCTTGGAGGTGCATAACACTACTCTACCATGTTAGAGCGGTTTCTCTAAACATACTTGACGCGGAATTTTTCTTTTTTTCGTCAGGGCGTTTGCTGTGTCGGAACACACTCTCGGTCGATTCGAACCATTGCAACAAGGTAGTCGCACAATTGGTTCCACGAAACTCGGACGGGTTGGCACTAGTAAATTTGCTTGAGTAGGTAAGATGCGGGTTTGGGTTCAACGGGTGCAACAACGGGCGCGGGTAGGGTAGCTTGGATTTGGGTTATAAGTTCGGGAATCACAGCGGCCATTTGTTTGGCGACAAGAGCGGCCATACGTTGGGTGGAGTCCTTGCGCAGTTGGCGTCTTAGCTGAGGCATGCTAAAAGATTATAAAGAAAAATGGGATAAGTTTTGGGTAAAAAGAAATGAATATGAAGGTGTAAAATAAATAAATAAAAAATAAGATGAAGTTTGATTTATTGATTGTGAATCCTAAAGTTAGCAAGGATGAGATGTTAGAGTTCGATAAAAATATAAATCTTTGTATATAAACAACAAAACCGAAAACAATAGTAAATGGTTTTTGAGAAGTTAAAGCTTAAAATTTTGAGATTTTGAGATTTATAGAGTTGGAAAAATTGTGCATAATCCACCATGACTTGATATCCCGACACTAAAAAGTTTATTAAACACTACGTTGGAGTCTAAATATGTGTACGTACCACCGAAACTTTTTCATGTTTTCGACTCAAATAACGATAATAACACAATAATCGAGATACAACGTCATGTCAAAATGCTAGTACACGTACCACCGTAGTTCTATTGTTTTGACACCGAAAATAAGGATGGCGACCGTAACGCTCACATTCGACTACTTAAAGTATTGACATTTATAACACGATTTGTGGCCTAGAAAACGAGCATTATAACTCAACCATCCCAGGTAAGTAAATCACCTTCGATTCTTGGAATCTTTTTGTCAAATGGTCATTTTATAATGTCTCGTTTTCTATGATGGCTACAAATCCGAAATAAACGCAACCTTTAAGGGATTTGAAACAACGGGATCCAAGTTAATCTTGTAATCCATAAAACACAATGAAAAACTACTTTTTGCGTTTTAAGGTAAGGATACCTTGGAAATACTATGAAAGTGTGTGTATGTGAACATTTAGGATATTGGTGAATTTTAAACAAGTTATAAATAACATGCGATATGAACAATTAAAATAAAGTAAACACGTATAAGCACACGTATAGGACCCTAAGCATAACAATTCTAGATCGTTACGTCTAACCACCTATCTTATAGTCATGGCTCTGATACCAAACTGTCACACCCTGACCAAAGGCGGCAGAACATGCCGAGGTGTAACGATTGCCCATAAGCACATGACACTATTAAAGCAACAATATTTAATAAACGCATTTCATTTCACATCATCGAAAATGTCACATAACAATATTCATAACAAGTCATAACAAAATATAGCAAATCAAATATTGTTCATTTTTTTTGCTAATATCCTAATGGTATTTGTGACGTTTTCTTCAAGCATCCGAAATCAACCAAGATGTAAACCTGTAACATTTCATAAAATAAAGTTTGTCAACACAAGGGTTGGTGAGCAATTCAAAAGTTTGGACATGTAGATATATAGTAAGAAAGATCCACAAAACTAGTATACGAAACAATAAATAAAAACCATAATTTGAATAAAATCGCTAATAGAATTACGTTAGCGACACCTAACTATAAGGGGATACCAAATAGTCTAGGATTTAATAGAATATCGTTAATTGCATTACGTTAACGACACCTTGCTACAAGGGGATGCCAAGTAGTCTAGGATTTATAGACTTCCACCAACCGAAAGCGATAAACACATAGGCATATAAGCATAAAACACCAAATCGAGCAATTATTCAAATAAAGTTTACAACAACGTTTGTGGTTTAAGACCCAAGTACAAAATATTTAGTTTAGATAAGATGAAATTTCACCCCCAATACTAAAGATAGAAAACGGGGTATGAAGTTACTCACGTTCAAGTAATAAACTTGAAAAGTTGATAATTTGGAGATTTTCCGGAACGACGTGTTTAACGTATGAAGCCTACATAAAAGAAAGTCATGGATTTAGAAAGGTTGTCTTGAAGATTTTTAAATAAAATAATTGTTGTAAAAAGTAAACAATTAAAGTTCAAGGTTTAAAATGTAACTATTTAAGAATTTAGAATAATAACCCTTTTAAAAATGTAAGTTTGCTCGAAACCGGGTTAAAGTATCTAACCTTAATATTTATTTAACCAATGTTAAGTAATAAGGTGGGAAAAATGCTAAAATGCAAGTTCCATTGGGCTAAAGATACTAAAACGGGTCTTTAACGAGTGTTCGGGTTGTTGGTTCGGATCTTCACAAATGGTCAAACCCAAAGTCAACTTTTCAAAAATATTAATTGTTATGAGATAACTCACAAAAAAATTATAAGACTTAACCAAGTATGTAGTTCTATTGTTTTAGAACTAACAACGTACACTAAGCGAGTGTTCGGTTTTGTCGGTCCAAACTTTGTTATGATATCAAGTTGGATCCAACATTTCCAAGTACTTAAGAAAATAATTAAAATCAGTTTGCAAACTATTTTTAAAGAAATATACAAGTCATGATAGCTAAAAACACACTTATGTGTTTTAAGCGAGTAAAAATCGGATCGGTTCGGTTTCCATCTCACAACAAGTTCATAGATGGATTCCACATACCCATATATCATAGATCTTGTATAATAATGTACAAATGAAAATATTTAAGTTCTACAACTAAAAAGTCAACAACAAGTCTTTTTAACAAAAGTTCGGTTTGGTTCGGTTTCCATCTCACAATGAGTTCATAGATGGATTCCACATACCCATGACTTGTAAATGTGACTAACAACTAAAATGAGCAGAAGTTAAACATAAATAATATGTGCAAGCAAGTTATGTGAATGTATATATATCAAGAACACAAAGTCCTCCATAAAGCCTTGCCTTACGAGGTCCGAAACTTAACCAACCGGAGTCGGAGAAGTAACTACCAAAGGTAACAAGGGGTGTATATTATATATATGTTGTACCACCATATTCAAGTGTTAGTAATGTTAGATGAACAAGTTAAATGAAAGACTATAGTTATTTTGACTTCAGAAGTCAAACCTTCAAGAATACATAAATAAACAACCTTGAATCTATGGAAGATTTAAGAGAGAATTTGGAGTAAGAGCAAGTGTAAAATGAAGAAGATGAGTGTGTATATATAAGGTAAGGGTCAAAGCTTATTTAAAAGGTTCTCTTTTATGTTTTGCATGAAAATAGGTTAGTTAAACAAACAAGCGAAGCACAAAACAACAATCAACAACGAAATGGTGTACAGGGGGTCCTAGATGCCGCGCGGCCTCCCCTTGTCCCCTTGGTCGCACGGCGCGGCCTGCCCAGGGGGGAGGGGGCTGGCCCAGCTCGTCTAGTGGTTCGTTTCGCGTCCAGAAGTTCGTTTTTGATGTAATTTGCTCGTTTTAAGTCCGTTTTCGAATCCGTAAAAGAGGTTTTTCAAATTAAACAAATGGGAAGAATTTGATAACATAAAAATCCAATATTTTATATATAATGAGTTTCAGTTTACAAAACGGATCGGTCTACAACGTAAAATAATGCATAAACGAATACAAACAAGACCCGAAATTGACGAATGTCACAGGCTGGTTGTGCATGTACCCTTGTCTTTCGGCTAATTAATAGTTAAAGAAAACCAAAATTATTTTTTTTTGGGGTATATGATTTTGGGTAATGGGGAAAATATCACCTAATCTAGTACCAACAAAATACTTTTGTAAATTCCATATCAGAATACATATTCAGAGGTAGATCTAGAAAATTTAGCTACCGGGGGCACAAATTGAGTCGGGTAAAAAATAGCTTGGGTCAAAGAGAACAGGATCGGCCAACCATTCTTAAGGCCTAGGGCAGAATAAACTTACAAGGCACATGAGAGAGTAAAATAGTCTTTTTATACATAACTCCTTAAAAATTAGAATACATTATATATATATATATATATATATATATATATATATATATATATATATATATATATATATATATATACTCCCTCCGTCTCATTATAAGTGTCATGTTTTGATTTTTCAAGTCTTCTTGTTTAACTTTGACTGACAATATTTTTGTTTGTGTTATATAATACTTGATGTAAAATATATGAATGGATCGGGTTTTAAATGTATTTTACATTGATATAATTTTCATCAAGCATTATATGACACGAACAAAAATATTTACGGTCAAGTTTGTAAAAGAAAGACTTGAAAAGTCAAACTAGGACACTTATAATGGGACGGAGGGAGTATATATATATATATGGTAAGGATCCTAAGAGAACCTTTTGAAAGTTGAGAACTTTGAGAACCATTTTGAACAACAAAAAGAACGCCTAAAAAATATTTTACAAAATTATAAAACAAAAAAAAACAAATAAATTTTAAAAAGTAAAAACACTAAAATTCTTATATTTCATTCCGGTTTCATAAAAAAACCTTCGTATTATACACATGTGTATAATTTCATCTATTCTCTAGTTACGCAATGTACACATATGTACATTATCATTTACCTTAAATTGTACATATGTGTATGAAAAAAAACATGTATGTACATATTATACACATGTGTATAATTTAACTAAATCGAGACGGTTGTTTTTTTTTGAAATCGGGATGATAAATAAGTAGTTTGGTTTTTTTTACTTTTTTTATTTTTGAGTTTTTTTTGTTTTATGATTTTTTTAAATTTTTGGAGTTTTTTGTGGTCTAAAATGGTTCTCAAAGTTCTCAATTTCAAAATAGTTCTCACATGATTCTATATATATATATACGTTGTGTATCATTACAGAACTGTTAAATTATTTAAGAACTTGAAAAAACCCATGAATAATAATGCTTTTTATTAATATATATATATATATATATATAAGGGTTTAAATAAGAATAAGGAGTTTTATAGGAATGGTAAGAACTAACAAAATTTTGACATTTGGCATTACAAATGATGGTGAAAGAACAATTCTAGGAAACTATTATAATGATGAAAGAGTAATTCTAGGAAACTATATCGGTTATTGGTAATTTTAAATCTCAACCATTGATTAATATGATCTAATGACCATGATTTATTCCTAATCTTTTTAGGAAACTACTTCTTTTTAGAATAACCCTTCCATATATATATATATATATATATATATATATATATATATATATAAGTTGCATTTTGGACCCATCTCTTTAATTCTTACATACACTATCAACAAGAACCGTTGTCACTATTACTATTATGACCTCCAATGACGAAATCAAAAACTTATAATTGAAGAGTAAGTATATACACTTTTTGTTTGTAATATTTCAAGAATTTACTTATAGTTGATAATAATCAAAGATCACAAACTCACAATATACCTTTTTATTAATATATATTTCACCAATTTAATTTAGTGATGGTAGTTAACCATTTGAGGGTCAAAATTATCTTCAAAGAAAAACTTTTTTTTGTTACACGTAATGATACTAAAATTAGCTTTAAAAGGAAAATCTCTCTACATAATAAAATAATAGTACCCTAGTAACCCTCGAATAATAGAAAAAGTATTAAGGGTATGTTTGGGATTGAGTTTAAAAATATTTATTGGCTTTTTGGTATTTTCAAAAAGCTAATAAGTTAAAATGTGTTCGACAATCATGAAAAAAAATATTTCTTATTTAGCTTTTTGAAAAGGTTAAAGACAGTTTTTTAAAAGCCCTAAATCCTGGCTTTTCAAAATAGTTTTTCGAAATAGTCAATAAGCCAATAAGCATTTTTCAAACTCAATCCCAAACATGCTCTAAGTGTGCACTCTTTCATCTTATCCCATTCTCACATTTTCACAGTTGTTCAACATTGCCGGACCGCCCAGCGCCGGCCGTCGGAAGGTTCCCTCCTTGTAAATCCATCGATGAAGGTAATTGACGGAGGGCACGGATTGATAGTTGAGTCAAACCATACTAATTCATACCAGTAAATGCGGCTTTCCCGTAGCCGGACCGTCGTAATACATTGGATCCGCCTATCACAATACTTGTCTTGAATTACGCCGAGCTTTTTGTCTTTTTCCATTCCTATCTACAACCTTTCCAACTGTAGGCGTGACGGCTTCACTAACTCCCTCGGCATCCATTATCGCTTCTGATGCCGTGGGTAGGCTTACCACAAAAGACAAAATAATTAAACCTAACAGCTCACGACTTCTCTAATTTTCTACTTGCATTTCTCCATTTTCCCCCAAAACCCGACCACTCCAATTTTGGGGAAATGAGAAGTCAAAAGGGTTTTACGGGACCACACCGTATGCTCTAATAGATAACAAACTTGGCTAACATATGTTATTACCTCCTCAAGTTTGCACTTGTGTATATATAAATAACTAGTATTCTAAAACCCCGCAAATGCGGGGTGGGGTGGCCGATTTGGATGTTTAGTGTTTGTGACAAAGAAAACCAACTATAAGAGTTTGAAATGCCACAAAAGGGTAAATTGAATTAAAAAAACTGACTGACTTGAAGTCATAGCCATAATTTGGTTATTTGTTTCTACCTCATTTTTTTATGATAATTCTATAACAGTTTAATCTCCATTGTAAAGATCAATAATTAAACAGAATACATGTAGTCAATCATTCTTCAAATTTGCAATGTGAACATCATGACTCAACTTCAAATAGAAATTGAACTGAAAACAAATAAATGACTTTTAGCCCCGCTGTGGCTGCAACATTTGTAGCCTATAATGAAAATTCAAGCGATAAACCAACAGCAACCTAAAGCACCAACCATCGGTTTTACGATCTTTGGGTCTTTGAAGAGTAAATGATTATCAACTACATCATATAAGCAGAATTGAAAACCCCACTCAAATGATTATCATAGCACCAACTACATTCATGCCATGATCACCACGTTATAGGACACCAAACTTAACTTACAACCTAAACTTTTACAGCCTTGGTTTGCTATACATTCAAATACTTGAACTCATAAAACCAACAATAATGAACAGAGTCATCGATCATACCAAAAAGCTCTTAGGCAGAACACCAAACTCAACTATTGAAATGGATACCGACAACAGTAACAGCGAGACCACCATCGCCTAGGGTTCCGATATTGAACCCGTCACAACAAAAATCGGTATCAACAAAAATGAGAAGCATAAACCCCCGTCACCGACGGTTCCAACACGAAACCCGTCAATAGCATAAAAAGAGGTAGGATGCCGGCAACAGTAGAAATGTAGGTCGTAACCGTCAACGCTGTAGCTTTGTCGCCACCATCCCCGAACCCGATGAAACCGCCGGCAACAACAACAAGCAGACACTTCCTCTCTCTCTCTCTCTCTGCTTCTGTCTCCAGAATCATCCTCTTTGTGTTATAACACTATGATGGATTAAAGTGACGAAGAAAACAATGGCGGTGGCGAGATCTATAAGAAATGGTGGGCTAAAAGGACACGTAGAGCCCATGATAGTTTAGCGGACACGTGGTGAACACTTGCAAGATGTGATGCATCAAGGAAGCTTACAATTTGCAATGCACAGTGTACAAAACACGAATGCAATACTCTCCCACAATTGTTTGTTATATTATAAATAAATTTGCATGAACTCATGTTCAGAACCTGGTATTCTTTGATTAAATGCCCACTTCAACTTAAACTTGTGGTTTTCATTGCATTTAAAGTATTATGAGTCCATTTATCAAATCAATCGCGATAAAAAGAAAGTATCATACGCAATTACAAAGGTAATACGATATTAAGTAGTACAAGTGTGACGAAACGTCGTAACTTTAAAGCTGAGCCAATTGGCGGATATCCATCGGATAAGCATCTGAGGATGACTGCGCGCTGTAAGATCTCCTACCAACAATCACATTCGCGGCTTCAGTAGGGTGAAAAGCATCCCAAAACAGATGTTCATCTCTATTTTCGCAAGGTGTTTGACCAGGTAGACAAGTGATTTGCCCATTGTTCTTTCCCACTCCACAACATCCAGCATTCGTCACAGTAAAACCTATATATTTCAATTAAAAAGAACAATTAAAGTTACTTCTAAGAAATGGACCCATTGATCCCTGCAAATTTTATCGAAAAAAGCACCCCAAATGCCCATACCGTAAGACTGAGGATTATTGATCAAGTCTTGGAAAATGTCATAATTATTGATATAAATGAATTTTGCATCTGGTAGATTATTGTTCAAATTATTGACAAGAGATTTCAGCAAGTTGTTGAACATTTGGTTCGCGGAGTTGATTTTTTGGACGCATGTTGATCCATCTTCGCTGTTTTGAGCCAATGCATTCGGACTGCACCCTATCTGTCCTATGCCATTCAACACAAGTTTCCTTGCTCCATAGTTATACAATTCCTGAAATTCCCAAATTGAAGTTTTTCATTATCTACAAACCAAAGTACTACACATGCATACATGTTACTTTACATCAAATATATGTACTACTTACTCTCACTAGCTCAGAATATTGTTGAATGAGAACAGAAGCATACTGCTCAGGTGTATATTGACTGCTAGTTTGGTAGTAATTAGGCATGAAATAGTTATTAAGGTAATCATTGCTTCCCAATCCCACTGAGTATATGCATTGTCGTAGATAATTCGCTGCTGAATCTTCGTCTCCAAGTATATCTACAACTTGCGACACCGTATTTTTGTAATTGTTTACCTGCCCACCAAAGCTAATCCGCGCACCCTATAATATAATAATCAAAAAGTATAATTAAGATGTTAGTTCTTCATCTTTTGTGATATTCATTTAAATGAATTGTTAGTGTTTAGTCACTTAAAAAAATAAGCAGTTATTATTTAGATTTAGAGTGCATACCAATTGCTGCCCTGTTTCATCTCGGATTCCTGCCGCTGCTGAGGCGTAATTTACACCATTAAGTATGTTGCGGCCCCCTGCATTTGCGTACGGTGGAATATAATCATCGAAGCCTAGAAGCTCAGCTGCAGTGGGAATTTCTGGCTTAGTAACTAATATTTGATATATCATCATGTTAAAATACATATGTAGCCGAGAATAGAAAAGCATTAATTAATTTTTACAGGCTTTCCTTTTTGTATCATATAAAACTTTAATTCTGTTTAATTCAATAGTACTTCATTTTTCCCTAAAAACATATTTTTAAATAAATATTTTTTTAGAACTTATACATAAGCTAATAATGCGATCTATTTGAGCACAAAGGTTCAAAACTATTATGTTTATTTATTCTTCTAGTTGTACGTAGGTGAATTGTTAATTACGTTCAAGACTATAACCTGTCATCATAATAGTTATATGTATGTTCGTGTCTTAATGTAAATCTTGGGACTTTGATCAACAAAATAAAATTTAAAATTAGATTTAAGTTCACCACAAAGCTATATAAAGATCTTTGTAGTATCATAAATTAATAATTTGTAAATTATGGATTATCATAGTTTAATGTTCAAAGTTTATTAATTAATATTGACTAGCTAATTATTATTAACTTCAAAAGATGGCATATATACTAGTAATGAAAATAATGAATCTATTTTTATCTCTCTTTATCATAGCGACTTAAAGTTGATCTTGTTTTAAACATAGCATAATCACAATTAGAGATGTAATTTTCTAAGGCATCACAATTTTAAGACCAAATTTAACTTAAGTATAGTCTAAACAAAGTGTATACATTTAGCTAAACACATTATGTTAACTAGTAGCTAATTTAACACCACACTTTTACAATTTTTTAAACATGTTTTTCTGTAACATAAACCGATCAGTTGTATTTTATCCAAAATCGGAACAATAAAAACAAATGTGCATTTGCAAGTGATAAACAAGTTTTATGGGTTAGTGGGTTACGTACGCTTGTGTTAACCCATGAACCATGCATATCATGTGTTTCAATTCATGACCGATACGTCTTTAAAAGTGCGTATAAATTGTTTTCAAATTAATCGGGCTACACCTCCAAGCAACCCATCTAACACCCTAATGCCAATCCCAGTTAGAAAAATTAGATTCATGTAGCGAACTCATGAAAAAAGTAAAGCTTATATCAACTTGTATATGCATGAGCAGCAAGTTTTTGTAGAGGATAATTAAGATCCACAAAAATATAAAAAAAATAAAATAAATATATTAATGTGGTCCCACTCCTCTCCCACCAACCCACTACAAAAAGCTTGTAACCAATTAACATGTATTTCCTGAGTCAGTCAGTGTACGATAGTACAAGCAGCAAACAAAAAGCAATGAAGCTTACCAACAGTATCAACAACCGTTCTGCCATTGCTAAACCTTCCCGTAGGGCATCCGGGAAATCAATGCCATACGGCAAGTAATTTGCTCTAGCCAACGACACAATTCCATTATTATTCCCATTATCGACCAAAGAATCGCCAAAAATAAAGTAACATGGAACTTGAGGGTCACCATTAACCTTATAAGCAACCATGCTTAATGCTAAGATTATTGCAATTACATGCATAACCATAACCAACCATCTTTTTAGCTCATATTATTATTATTATTATTATTATTATTATTATTATTATTATTATTATTATTATTATTATTATTATTATTATTATTATTATTATTATTATCAATGCAGCAAAAGTGAATACAAAAGCAAGAGATCGAGATGTTAGTTATGAAGAGCTAGCAAAAGGTCATGAGAAAGGTAAAGGGTGTGATGATATTAATTAACGCCAAGATCGATAGATATGATGTTGTCTATTTATACACTCAAAAAACTTGTGTTGTGTGTTTATGGTGGAGAAATGTAGAAGCCGACGACTATTGTACGTGTCTTTATGATGTTTTACAGTTGGGAGGTTGGTCATGTGCATTAACTTCACGCGGATACTAGTGTATTGTATGGGTTTCAACACTACATGTTTTTGTAGTAGTCCCACTGACTGACCTACATTCATTTTGACTTAGTTATAGATCCAAAGACTAACTTTTCTCCAACTGAAATTCCTTTAGTTTAAATCATGCATGATTTGGATTTAGAAGATTGCATCTACCTCGCTTTAGTTTGTTTTTTATATTTTAAATCATGTATTTTTTATACGCTTTGTCAGTGGCGTAGCTTGGACGAAAATGTCGAGGGAGAACAAAAATATACATTTTAAAAAGTCGTAAACAAAGGGGGGCAGCTTTTATTCTATTATTTTAAATTTCCAAGTTTATGACTTATGTAGGGCTCTCACTGGCCAAACTCTCCCCAATCTAGGTGAAGATGATGACGCCCGCCCCGCTAACACACTGACGAGAAGCACCTAATTTGGTGCCCTCATCTGCTTGTGTGGCCGTCGGTGGCGTCCCCGCTCTCAGTTTTAAATAAAATGTAGATCTGCATAAAGTACATGATCACTACTCAAAAAGTATATTTGCAGTATTTAAATTTAGGGTTCATTTCCGTGTAAAGTTGATAACACACTACAAATAAAATAATTAGATCGAAAATTTTTCATAGACCCATATATCAATGGAACCAAAAAAACGTCCAAATTGGCACAAAGAGAATATACATAAAAAATGTGGGTTATAATACATTACTCACACCTTATTTTCTGATCGTATATTACTGATCGATGGATTAACAAAGGGACCCATTTTATCAACGAATCTTTGACAAAATCTATTAGTAAAAATCTTATGTTTTGTTGTTAACATATACAGTATATATCATCAAACTAAACAACACAAGTACTATATTAAAATGCAAAAGTTTAAAAGTTTAGCATAAATGAATAAATCTATAATAGTTCTCATTTACAAACCAAATGTTACAGTGTCACACTGTATGCATTATAGAAGGTAGAAAAACCTAATTTCTCTAAAACTTAAGCAAACGTTAAATGTTACAGACAATATTATTTTATAGGAAACGTTAAATGTTACAGACAATATTATTTTTTCCA
The DNA here is from genome assembly GCF_021521415.1 of Bidens hawaiensis. Classification (NCBI taxonomy): domain Eukaryota; kingdom Viridiplantae; phylum Streptophyta; class Magnoliopsida; order Asterales; family Asteraceae; genus Bidens; species Bidens hawaiensis. Next base: position 142,062 of record NW_027496526.1, read on the forward strand.
TTGTCACAAAACTACGTAAGCTCTAGATATAATAAACATTCAAAAAGGTGTAAATTATTTTGTTTATTATCTATATATATATATTATACAGTAAAATAAAGTGTTGGTGCCGCAAGGCACTTATACGCCATGTGGCGGCATCTCATTCGCCAGTCTTTTTTTTCTATTTTTAGTTTCAGCAACCTAACGAACATAACACTAACCGACCGAACAATAATTTTATTCTTTTGTTTTAGTTTTGGTATCATAACTTATGCCGACGAAACCGACCGACCGACTTAACGGACCAATCGACAATTTTATTCTTTTGTTTTAGTTTCGCTATTGTAACTAATGTTACGAAACCGACAGAATTTGCGTAGACTCATTGCCTTAAAGTTCGAGTTTATACTTTGTTTGTGTTTGTGTTTGTGTTTGTGTTATATATATATATTTTTTGTTTTTTTGTTTTATTTCTAGTACTGTAACGAACGTAACTGAACAAATTTATTTGTTTTAGTTTTGGTGAACATCGTGGAAATTGACCAAATTCACGTTGACTCGCCCCCCTCTACGCCCGGGACCGACATTGCTCGGGTTTTACCAACATCCGATTTTACCGGCTGACACCACCTTATTGGTCCGCATCAATATTTATATTATTTGTGTTTGTGTTTGTGTTTGTGTTTGTTTTTGTTCCGGCACAGTAGCGAATGTAACAAAAAGCGTAATGAACATGACGGAAACTGACCAATTTAAACAGACTCGCCTCAACGCACGGGACCAACAACGTATAAGTTTACCAAAGCTCGAGTTATACAGACTGACATCACCCCATTGGTTCACCTCAATTTTTATAATTTTATGTTTTTGTTTTTGTTCTGGCAGTGTAATTAACGTACCCGAAACTGATCCGACTTCCCGTCGACTTATCGCTAAACGCTCAAAAGTCGCGCATCGTGCGGGCAAATTACCAGTTATAAATGAATTAAAATAAGTATAGAGTTACCATCATAAAAATAGTAAACTTTAAGCGTTAAGTACTTTGGGTCCTACCTATACTTAATGGACGGCCGACAAGCTATTAAGAACGTAACATGGGTTTGGGGACCCTGGAAATAACTGTTGTAGGGTTTACTCTTTTTTTATAAATAAAGGTTGAGTATTTAAATGTTATGATCACGCGTATACAGTTTTAAAAATTTATAAAAACATATACACAAAATTGGTTCGGAACAACGTTACATAGTCTACATATTTTTAAATAAGTGTTGACAAACAATATCTTATTAATTTGTACATATTAATATCGTCACTCTCCAATAAGTCCGTGTTACAACACATTGTTGAGATATTTAATTCATGGAACTAACATCATTATTCAAGCTTTAAATGCATAGAATATCCATTCACTAATTAAAACATTTCTCCTTCAAAATGTGACATTGATAAATGCATGTCGCAACACTTTACATCAACATTAGTTTGAGCCCTCGTGTTAGAAAGGTTTATTTAGGTTTTTAGTTTTAGTTGTCGTACTATTTTATGTTTTGTAATGATTATTTTTAACATAGTTTTATTTTGATTTAATTCGTATATATTAGTTTGTTGTGTTCATTATATTTTTTAACGTTTGAGCTCTTTCAATTGCGATGTGCAGGTTTTTAATTTTTTAACGAACAAACGTAAATGAACACAAACATGTTGATTTTTTTAAACAAACAAACATGCCCACAAACATTTGTCTTTTGAAAAAGGGTGAGTTGATGTATGTGACGATAGTGGTTGATGCATGAGATGGGAGGTTGATGATGGTGGGTGGTAATCAGAAGTTAACAGGTGATCGTGACTTATAGAAGAGAGAAATTAAGTTAGGGTTTGATGATAAAAGAGTTTCACAAATAAATGAGATGTTATAACCTGTTTAATGGATATCCGGGTTTGGTGAGACCCATGACTCGTTGTAGGTCCTTGGAAAGGATCAAACAGCTAGTTCTTGAATAAACCCCTAACTACAAGCTAACAGAAATCACTTATAGCAAACCAGGATCTCGAATCTTGTTGGTGTTGGTTTATTATCAGAAGTAGAAAGAAAGAGAGAGGGTTAGTGAAAGGATAATGTTATAGTTTTGCAAAAGGTTAGTGAGTACATGGGCATGCTTTCCTATTTATAAGAGAAGCATGTCATGCCTCTTTCATTTGTTAAAGGCCCATTGGGATTTGTTTACATGGCATCAGGCCCAGACATACATAAACGCAACAGGAAACTAACAAGATACATCATAAACGAAACAAACATATACAAAAGACTAATATACAAAACGGGGCCTTACAATCTCCCTCTAGTCATTAGTATTTGTTTTGGTAGCTTTCGTTTTCAGTCGGTCTCGTAGTCGAACGAAGAGTCATAGTCAAATGGTTCATTGTCAACAAGGTAGCGAACGAACTTGTTGAACTTCTCAACTATTTTATTTGTTTTGTCTTTCCGCACATCTTCTACTCTAGAAAAAGGAGAATGGTATAGCTTCGACAGATCCTCCTTGCTTAGACTAGCCAATTCATGCTCATCATAGAACTTGAGCGTATGCATGGTCTCATTGTGTATGACCACCTCTCTCGTGTTGTTGTCGAACTCCCATGGGACAAAGTCGTAAAGCATATTGGGAGTGAACGGTTCACCATGGTAAATTGGCTCTCCATGATCTTTGGGCATTTTGTATCTTCATGCCTTTATCTTCTTTCCCGTGGCATGATCAACCACAACTGGATGAAGGTACGACCTACCCTTGTTGAGTTTGTAGTTGGGGTAGTCGTTCTTCCATTCCTTAGCCATCATCCGTGATGTGTGGTGGGTGTAGTTTTAAAAATGTGTTAATTTTTTCAAAGGTTTGTTCACACAATGTTGAGTTTAAAATTTATAAAAATGATTATTATCTTAACTAATCCACACACAAATAAGCAAGTGTATCTATCGTATATGTAGTAAAGTATCAATAAGAACCAAGTATCAATCCACGGACACACCTATAGATTTTTACTACTAAATCGTTGTATTTATTTAACCGGAAGTGAAAATCATTATGGTTTTAGTTTTGGTTTTGGTTTTGGTTTTTAAGAGACATAAATTAAAAGACAATAATTTTGGATTTTAATATTTTTGTAGATAGAAAGAATATCAAAGATAAAAGTGTATCATCTTGGTTAAAACTCCTCTTAACTTGGGTTAAAATTTGATTAGTAAATATGTGACATGAGTTTGCTGTGGTGATCAAATGTGAGATTAACATCTTTACTCATGCCATTCCATGATAATTAAAGAAAGAGACAACTGTTTATCCCTTTTACTAAAACACCATTTTATGTAAGCAAGTGGTTTTGATAAAAATAAGTTAACTCACCTTAAAGATGAGACAATCCCTTAAATTACTAAGTGAATTGTTCTTGATACTTTAGTAATAATAACCTTTGTAATATACATAAAATACTAATTAAGATTAGTTGAGTTGTAAAGGATTAACCTTGAATTACCAGTTATTAACCCACACAACTCTTGAGCAATCATAGAACTCATGTAATAACCACTCAAGAGTTGCTTGAAATAGGTTATGTTGCACACTCGCTTAACGAGTAATTAACCAATTCTAGTGGATGAATACCAACAATACGTTTTCACAACATTGTTGATAATTCCCATTTTAAAATGGTTAATCACTACTAATATTCCATTTGGTCTATGTTAACATTAGGATTCACGTTTCCCCCCAAACCAAACCCTTACAACAATGGTGATTTCTCGACTTATCATCAAGCTCGGAATCTTGGCTGCTTTATATAATTTTCTCAATTTATTCCCCAAAACCTCACAAGAGTGGAAGTTCCCCGGCTAATCGTCAAGCTCAGTATTTGAGGGTTCATTTTATGGATTCTTAAATTATCAACCAAGTCCTCACAAGAATAGCGATTTCTCGACTTATCATCAAGTTCGAGGTCTTGGTGTCTATTTTAAGGTTCTCCAAGACTTCGCAAGACTAGAAATTTCCCGGCTTAACGTCAAGCTTATCACTTAGAGTATCTTTTAGGAGTATTTTAACATTCCTCATCAAGTGATAATTGCAACATAACCATTAGTTATTAAAAACCAATCACATGTTTTACTGTCTTTATTAAACTTCAATTAAGATTCATTATAAACCAAGATGATACTATGGAAATTTAGCCACTTATAAGCATAATGATAATTATCTATGTAGTAGATACAAACAAGATCAAACTAAAACAATCTAACCAATTTGGATGACTAATATTTGATATTAATGACTTCTCCAGAAAGCTTAATCTCCTTAATCTTAAAGGGTTGGTTGAGTGAGATTAATTCCCTTATTAATGGTGGTGAAAAGAGGTGGTTGGAGAAGAGTAAATGAAGTGGAATGTGTATTTAATGCCTCTTCAAGGTGTTCTGAATGATGAAGATGATCATTCAGTTTATAGGTTGATTAGACCCTCAAGGCACGGCCGTGTTGAGTTGGGCACGACCGTGTCTTCATTTTTGTCCAGTAGCATTATTGTCCATTGTCAGTTCGTACATATATGGGTTAACACGACCATGTTGAGTGCCACAACAGTCCAAATTCCACTAGTTTTGTCTTTTTCTCTTGTACTTGAAGGCATGGCGTGTCATGGGAAGGCATGACCGTGTTTTGCTTCAGAACCTTCGATTTTGTCTTTTCTTCTTGCTCTTGATAACATGGGGTGTGTTTTGGTTAACATGGCTATGCCTTGATTTCCTGATTTTGTCTTTTCTTCGTATGCTCAAGGCATGGTCATGTTTTGATTCACCATGGGGTGTGTTGATTCAGTTTTCACCGTTTATCTTCGTTTTTCTTCCTATTTCAGCTTGTTTTATTCCTTAGGACTTTATATACATGTATATGGAAATTATAAACATTAGTGGTTATTTTTTCTAACATAGTTCCCGAAATTACGTTTATTTGGAAATATTTTAGTGCTGAAGAGGTGTATAAATTCTTATACATCAATTTGCTTGATATAACCTTCAAGCTCATTTTCTCCAGCACCGTCACCTAAAATCCTTCAAAGATAATTTATGTCAAGTTGTGACAGTGAATGCAGGTCATTATAGCTCAGGTAGGTCAAATCCCCGTTGGTACATCTGATAGCCCAAGTTTTGCTATCTCTTTGTTGTTTGCAGTAAAGGATTAATGGGGAGTCATCATGATACTGATAAGTACGGCTTCAAATGTTGGTCATCCTCCCGATGGTAAATTGCTTGATCGTTTTCTTTATTAGATCTTGAGCGGGGAGTGCCACCATAGTCATTGAATTCTGAACCATTTCTTCAATAACCCGAATCGCAGTGTCCGGGTTAGGAGAGTAGTTTATTTCGTCGACCTCTTCCACGACTTCTTGAACTGGAGAAGATAGTCGAAGTTTCTAGCTTCACCACACAGTGACACCTTCATCCAATTTATTTCCGCCACTGAATCCTCCGGTGCCAACAACACTATCTTCGATGGACCTTTCTCCACTTTTCAGACTTGTTATTACTAAACAGGGAATCCTTAAAACTATATTTTACTTCTCGTTCTCGAACTGACCGATATGGATGATTATTTCTACTATCATCGAAGTTTCCATTCGATTTCTGGGCTCCTTCACTTCGTTCACCGCCATTTAATTTTGTATACTCATAGGACCACCGATCATATTTTGCTAAATTCACTCCAATCTTAGCACCCTCAATCAGCATGTTGTTCATGCTATCTACTAACTCTTCCACATTATACATATTCGCAAACTTGAGAAACCCGAACAAGTTATTAAACTTATCTCTCTTCCTGGCGATTTAAACACTGAGTAAATATCCAAATCCTGAAAACTTCTTAAGGATCACACTTTCTTGAATCCCTTCCGGTAGGTTTGAGATAAAAATGGAAGTCACCGGAATCTTTGGTCTCCAGACCCCTTTTGAAGCCGATCCGTTCTTCTTTGCATGTTTCCCCACGTATATTTGTCGATCATCATTATCTTCTCTATGCTTGAAGATCTTGGTTTGTTCTTCCACCTTTCGTCTTCTCAGGTCATCCGGAATTGGCCGTGGCCTTCTAGTTTCGGCATCCCTCTTACTCCTCTCTCTCCTCTCTCCATTTCTTGTTTATTTACAGAATATTTTAAAATTAACTAATTAATAGACTATTTTACGCTTTATAAAAAACCAATAAAAATATAGAAATTACATATAAATGTTTGTAATCACCAATTTCTTTTTCTTCTTTTCTTCTCTTAACAAATCAATTTCTCACAATAAGTTATAACAATAACCAGTTCATATAAGTTCGTTCTAGTAAAGCTCATAATTGTACACCTCATTTGGCCTAAAAGCATCAAATTCATTACATACTATTATCTTACTACACTATTAAAGTAATACAAGATTTTCACATGGTATTCAACTAGCATGTCTACATAGGCTTTCAACTCATCAATTTTTCATTTATATAATTTTCACATGTTAATTTGAACCTTAATTTTAAACCGTAACTCCTAAATTGAAGAAGGTTTCAAAATAAATAGTTATAATCATCATTTATTGAGTAATTAAATTGTTTTCATTGTCATTTTTTAAAATTTTGTGACTTTGTTATTTTCTTTAGTATTCTTTTTTTTTTTGAATTTTGGGAAATTAGTTATGAACGTTTGGACTAGATCTATGGATGTTTGGATTGAAATGGTGGTTTAAGTCACGAGGTTTGGATTATATTGTTGTTATTATTAAACGAGCGGTATAATAAAATTATAATTATATCTCATTGTTATATTCATCTTTTAGCATTCTTTTTGTTGTGTACTTCAATGTTATATAAATTTCAACAAAAATAGTTTTTATAACACACAGCTTATGTTCAACATCTACATGTTTACGCTTCATATTTTACCACATAGGACTTCAGTAGATGATGGAGTTTTAATTAATATGTCTTTTTTGTTTCATGGTATAAGTTAGAAATATGTGGCATAACTTAGAATTATGTTTTAAATTGTTATTTTTCTCTATTTGTCTTTGTATGTTGGATTCTTTTAATTGAAACAACAATGTGATACCTTATAATAATAATAATTCTATATTATCCAACGTTTACAATTTGTTAAAATGTATATAGGACACAAACACACACACACACCCATATATATATATATATATGAAGTTTTATATATTTCCCGTCCATGTTAACACGGGATTTAACCTAGTTAATAATATTTCTCCTCGATAAAACCTACAACTTCAACGAGACAAATTATGATCTTAATATCTCTTTACTAACCGAACCACCACATACTGACTACCACCACCACACAGTTCACCACCATCTCATTTTACAGGTTTTCTTAAACCCATCTCCGGTGATCACTGTCACATTCATGTTTTCATATTTGAATGAAAACCCACCCAAACAATTAAGCTTGATATTTAAGCAACTGTGGGCAAATCACGCGAAGGGAGGTAGCAGGTGAGAATTAGGGTTTGTTGGGTGTTTTCAAGTGGTCAATAGTATTTGGTACTTGGATAGTGGTTGCACCCGACACATGACTTGGGACGAGTCCTTGCTCATTTAATGGTGGACGCGTTCCCTTTGCTAGAGACATGGGAGGTAATATAACGAAGATGGGAAAAGTTTCAAATGGCATCCTAACCTTTGATGACGTTAACCTTGTGGAGAAACTTAATCACATCTGCTTAGTGTTTCACAAATCTGCGACAATAAATTCTCCATGTTGTTCACTAAAAAGGAATGCTTGATTCTAAAACCAGGTTTTAAAGTCCTTGAAGAATGTATCTTAATGTGTACTCTAAGGCACAACGATGCTAACATATTGGACATGAACAGTTCAGTGTTTGATCTCTAAAGCATCGGAGAACGATTCATCACTGTGGCATAGACGTCTTGGTCATGTGAATTTTAAGAATTTAAACAAACTGGTTAAAGGTGAGCATGTGAGGGGCTTGCCTTTTAAAACTTTCTCTTGCATTGAAAAATGTCTTTCGTGCTCTAAATGCAAGCATCACAAGCTCCCTCACAGGCCCAAGACTGTCAACTCCATTGAAACCATTCTTCATCTGTTACACATGGATTTATTTTGTCCCATTCATCCATTGGAAATAGTTCGAAAAGGCCATTATCTTGTTGTAACTGATGATTTCTCACGTTTTAGCTGGACTTTCCTTCTAGGGCACAACGACGAAACAGCACATTTTTAATCAAGTTCATAATTTTTGTGGAGAATTAGACTGATAAGAAGATTAAGTGTATTAGGAGTGACAATGGAAAGGAGTTTTGAAGCAGAATCATAGATGGCTTCTGCCATTCAAAAGGGATTGACCGCCAGTTCAGTGCCTCGTACACTTCACAACAAAATGGGGTTGTTGAACGTAGAAACAAAACGTTGATTGAAGTTGCTAGAACAATGCCACCAAAGTCTAACCTTCCATTATTCTTTTGGGGTGAAGCCATCAATGCAGCATGCTTCTACAAAACCGTATGCTGATCAACAAGCGATTAAAGAAGACTCATTGTGAAGTCTATTATCATACCAAGCCGCAAGTCAACTACTTCAAAACATTTGGTTGTCCATGCACTTTGCTCCATTCCGGTGCCAACTCAGATCCCAAATTTATTGAGAAAGCCGATGAGTGTTACTTTGTTGGATATGATGCCAACTAAACCTCTTATCTTTTTTACAACAAGAAAACCAAAGTGATCGGGGAATCTTATAATGTTGACAAGCAAGAGCTTAATCCCACTTATGCACTCATGGGACCCAATTGGTTGTTTAACTATGACTATATTTCGAACAGTTTAAAGGCATATATGTTTCCCCGTCTATAAGTGCTCAAGTTCCTGCTCCCATACTCGAACCAGTGTTGATGCAAATCATTGCCAACAATATTAATGATGTCACCTTGTCTGCTGGCCCATCAAACTTAAATGTATTACATGTGGCTCCTCAAAAAGTTGTGTTCAATCCCATTCCTCAACCAGCAAACACAACTGGCATAGTGTCAGTCTAAGATGCTTCTGATTCTGAATCAAATGTTCATTCATGTCAACTGACAACATTGATGTGAATCGAACTGAACCGGCAGACAGTCTGCAGGAAAAACCCAGTGTGGTCGAATCTGTCACCACACCCCCCTCATCAAGTGAAAATGTTCAGGCCAATGCTGATCAAACTGTTGCTGGTACTTCAGACAACACAAATTCCACTCGGATTCCCGCAATTGTTGTGCCTTTCACTGAAGAACTCTGGGATGGTCCCATTGCTCAAGAATATGTGGTTGATCAGCCGGATGATGACCGTCGTTTGAGTCAATCAAAAACCTAGTTAAACTATATAGATAGGATAAGTAAGGTATCGTATCACAAGGAGTATGTGGTCAATGTATTCGTGTAACAGATTTAATATTATGAAGTGACTAATTTTTAGTGCTGATCACACAAGCAATTTTTAGTAAATTCAGAGAACTAAGCAATGAACAAGTAAACGAATTTCAAACAGTTAACAAAGCATATCACACCCGGGAATTCAAGTAAGCAACCAATAATATCTCATGCAACCTAACAGATTAATTATTAACGGTTAACTGAAAACTGATCAATCAGACAAAACCTTAGACATCAACAATTACTTTATACACGAAACTGGTTATCAAACAGTCCTTGCCAGTGTGACTCAGTTAAGGGTAATTGTATGTTTTATCGTATTCAATCTAATCGAACATTTATATGAATAATTATCTAGCAACTGGTAACAGATCGTTCAGACCAACGTAAACCTAAACCGACCAAACACTCAGAAATACCAAACATCAATAATCATATATTAATCATCAATAACAAAACATAAGTATTCTTAATCACGTGAGAAAAACTGTAAAAGGTCACAAACTATACATCCCGGGTGCGATTCTAGGAGATTAGCCGAGCTGCGACATCATCGAATCTTCAATACGGATGATATGGATCATAGATATGGTCTTGACACGAGCTAGGATGGTGAAATCGCCTATAGGAACTGTTGGAAATTGCCTCTATTATTCAAAAACGGAGTTAGGGTTTTTTCTTGACGAAAAAGAAGTTATAAACTCAAAATCCCGTCTGCACACCCGTCGCGGTACGCGACGGGGCCTTCTTAAGGGTCGATCGCGTAGCGAGATTGACCGAAAGTCAAAGTTATTTTATAACCCATCGCGGTACGCGATGGGGACCTCAGCAAGCCCATCGCGTGCCGCGATGGGACCTGTTACAGCAAACTTTAACCATTTCATCGTTTTGCGGGCTGGACATCCCGGGTCTTCATTCCGTGTCACGACAGGTCCATTTGAGTACTTTAACGCCTATGAGCTGAAATCCAATAAAACACGTATGAAGTATCGATAGTTCTAGAATAAACAGTTAACACTAAATAATAAACGAACTAAAACATATACAAATTAACCGACCATCACCGGACATTGTTCAACCAGCCACTGATGTTCTGATTAACACTCCACGCATATTCCATCCGATTGATAGTTTATTTGTTAAGCTATAAGCAGACCCCGTTGAGCATGGGGATGAAATCCTGAGCTGCCTATTCACCGCTCACACCCAACGTAGAACATAGTTGGCTCTTCTTCCACCTTCATCCAAATAAGAAGCAAGTATGGTACCATTAACAGATGTATTTTTATATATTTTATTTCTCGGGTCGAACCAAGCAACTACAAAGTGTCTCTCAAAGAAAATTCATGGGTTGAAGCTATGCAAGAAGAGTTGTTGCAGTTCAAGAAGCTCAATGTGTGGAGGCTGGTAAAGAAGCCCGAGAACAAGAAACCGATTGATACAAAGTGGGTGTTTAGAAATAAGAAGAATGATAAAGGGGTGATCATTAGAATAAAGCACGGCTGGTGGTTCAAGGATTTTCCCAATGTGAGGGTCTTGACTATGATGAGGTTTATGCTCCTGTTGCTAGGCAAGAAGCAACTCGTCTCTTCTTAGCATATGCATCATGCATGAACTTCAAAGTATATCAGATGGATGTGAAGATTTCTTTCTTCAACGGGAAAGTAAAAGAAGACATCTACATCAAGCAAGCACCGGGTTTCGAGGATCCCGATCGTCCCAATCACGTTTATCATCTTGATAAAACTCTCTATGGTCTTCACCAGGCACCTCGGGCTTGGTATGCTACTTTAGCATAACATCATTTGGAGAATGTCTTTGGAAAAGGTTTTATTGATCAAACACTCCTTATCAAGAAGGTAAAGGTTGATTAGATCCTAGTCCAAGTGTATGTTGATAACATTATCTTAGGGTCAACATGTGATATATTGTGTAGAGAGTTTGCAAAAGTCACGTAGAGTCGGTTTGAGACGAATTCATCGGGGGGGGGGGGGGGGATGACGTTCTTTTTGGGTCTTCAAGTTGAACAAAATACGGGCGAGATTTTAATTCATCAAGAAAAATACGTTCATGAAATTGTTCAAAAGTTCGGATTCAAATATGACAATCCCTTTCTCACTCCGATTTCTACAAGACCTTTGTTAGCTCCGGATCCATCGGGAAAGTAAGTTGATCAACACTTGTATAGGTCAATGATTGGCTCCCTGATGTATCTCACTGCAAGTCGGTCAGACATCATGTTCCCGGTTTGTTAGTGTGCCAAGTATCAATCTGATCCGAAAGAGCCCCACTTGGTTGCTGTCAAACGCATCTTTCGGTATCTCAAAGAAAACCTCGACTGGGTCTTTGGTACCCTAAAGATTATCCTTTGGAGTTGCACGCGTACACTAACAGTGACTACGAAGGATGTAATTTGGATAGAAAATCAACATCATGAGGATTTCAATTCCTGGGGGAACGGTTAATCTCTTGGCAATGCAAGAAGCAAGTCACGGTCTCCACCTCCACAACTTAAGCATAATATATTGATGCATTCGCTTGTTGCTCACAAGCCATATGGATCCAAAATCAGCTGCTGAATTACGGTTTGAATTTATTTTGCACCCCTATAAAGTGTGATAATGAAGCAGCGGTTTGTATTGTCAAAAACACGGTCCATCACTCAAAGACAAAACACATTGACATCCGAATGCACTTCATTCGTGACTGTTATGATCGAAACTTTTCACTATTGAAAGAGTTGATACTGATAACAACTTTGCAGACCTTTTCACGAAAGCATATTGATCGTGCCCGATTTCTATATCTTGTAGAGTCGCTTGGCATGAATTTTTTTTTATTAAATCTTATTTATCTTTTTGTGTTAAAATTGTAATTATTTTTCAATTATGTCACAGTTTTAGAGGGGGGAAATGAGTTAACATTAACTCACCAAAAGGATTTTTACATTCATTATGAAAAACAAAAATGAGTCGTTTGACTTACAAAAAAATTATTACATAGTTTATTTTATCTTTTTATCTTCATTTATGAAAATTATAAAATGTTTCAAAAAGAATGTTTTCCCGCTCAGATGGAGCTTCTGTTTAGTGAGAGTCGGACAATATGAAATTATGAAGTTTTCAGAAATTGATCCGACCTTTGAAAATTTAAATGAAATTGTCGTGAACAATTCTAGCACGTGAAATAGTAAATTAAAAGCTAACAAAATCATTGTTTGATGTGTAGATAGGCATGACAAATGAGTAAATGTCATAATGATATAAACTTAAATTTCTGCCTATGCTAGTGGTTACACATTCCTGAACTGGTTATCGGCTTCAATATAATTCATATTAATGAAGGCAGAAACATCAATAACATGTCATATCCAAGCATCTCTTTACCTTATCACGGTTGTATTATGTTATTCAATGTCAATTTTTTCTTTCATTGCGTCAAGAAAAGAGCCTAGAAAAGAAGAGAAAAAGAAAAAGAGTCAAAAAAAAAAGGAAAAGGAGATTAAAAAGAAAATAAAATATAAAAGACGTATGTCTTAGGATTTTATCTTCTAATTTATTTCTTCATTTATTTTGATTCAAGCCTTGGACTTTCTATGTTTGTAGTCATACAAGATCTGAATGTTAAAGCCCTGAATATTCTGTTTTGTTTTATTCTCTTTCTTTTATTCAAGCCTTGGACTTTCTTTGTTTGTAGTCATACAAGACCTGATTGTTAAGGCTCTGAACCTCTGCTTTATTTTAATTTTTCTAGATCGAGTCAAGTGTCCAAAATAAAGGGTAAAAGTGTCAATAAGCATATCAAATAAGAAAGTTTTAAGTCAAGTTGAGGTGATATGTGAACACGCACTATGCCCGAGGTATGATAGAGTATGTAACTTGTCATATTAAATGGGGTCCACACAAGTATTGGGCCTAATACATATATTAACCTATTATTTCGACATCAAAAGACTTGTTAAGTTTAAAGTTGACAAAATATATATACAATCGACTTTGGGTTCTTGGAATAATACATTAAAATAGAAGTGTGATCTAAAATGTTAACAAATACTGTGATTTCATATCGCGATCTTCTCGCAAAATTATTAAAATCATTAGAAAACTTAGTAAATATGAATAAATAATATATAATATTAATTTTATCTTTACTTCCAAGTTATTTTCCTATACCTTTTGTTTTAGTTTGTTTTATATTTAGTTTGTTTTGTCTTAGTTTTTAACTTAAATTTGGTTTTAAGATTATTTTATATTTAATTTTTATTTTCACATTTCATTGTATATCATTTTTAACATTCATTTTTATTTTATTTTTTCTTTTTACTTCTCTCTTTTAATTTTATTTATGTTATCTATGGGTTTGCGTTAAGGTCTTTCGTGCAAAGTTGTTAATGAGCGAACCGACAAAATATGTCTTACATGTAAAGTGTTCGGAATCGGTGCATAAATAGTTTCGGTTTAAATCTGTAAATAATTTTTAGAGTTTGGGAGTTGAGAGCGTAAAATCATTTAAAAGTCAATATGTTTTTACCATATCACGAGATAGGCTGGCCTTATAAAAGGCCAACCAAAATATCATTCACTTTATTCACTCATTTTTCCCAAAATACTCTCAACTGTCTCTGTCTACCTTATCCACTGCCATTGTTATTCAAACCCTAAATCAATCAAAGTTGCTTTAATTTCTTTTTATTCACGCTTGATAATCATCATTCACGGACCATATCCGTCGGTATGTCATCTATTCGTTTATGTTGTGTTTATTATTGTTTTCGATGTTCTTGATGGATCATCGAAAGATCTAAAAGGAATTTAAATGTTGATTTTTTGCTTAAGTTGTTATAATCTCGTCATCACTATCATAAGGAATTTATGGATTTATTTAATTAAGTTTTTATCATGTTTGTATAGTTCTTGGGTTTTAAGGTTATTTTGGACAACTTTGAGTCCAATTGACCCTTGAAAGGGTTATGGTTGGGTAAAATAAGTGCCCAGTAAGTGATATCAGGGTCAAACGAACTCAAATGTAAAGGGAACTAAGTTTTAAACAAAGTGGTGATTTTGAATTTAAAATTTGATTCGAATCGAGTTCTTAAATTATTCGAATCGACTTCTTAAGTGAATCGAATCGAGTTTAAATTCGATTCAAATCAAACTTCATCATAAATATTTCCAAAGACAAAAGGAATCGAATCATATTGAATATCATTAAATTTGAATCAAATTTGTACCTAATCGAATCGAATTTCATTTGAATTGAATCAAGTTCCAGACTCGATTCAATTCGTTGGATTCTCGATTCGATTCGATTCAAACTCGATTCTATCCATTCAGAGTTGGACTTTATCAATTTCTACAGGTCAAAAGGGATTCGAATTGAATATGATTCCAATCTAATCGAGTTCTGAAAATTCAAATCTAATCGAACTCAATTTAAATTGAAACGAATCTTCAAACTCGATTCGATTCAAATCAAACTCGATTTGATTTCATTTTATACTCGATTCGATTCATTTTATATTCGATTCGATTCATTTACACTTTGAATATTTTCAATAAATCTCACTCAACTCAATTCATTTGAGTCAAAACTCGATTTGATTCATTTTTCCTTAACAGGTTTATTTTTATGTTTAATTATATTTTTTATTTTTACTTTATTTCTACTATTGTTTGTATATATACCTTTGTTTTTCTACTCAATTTTATCAGTTCTAATAGTTTGTTTGATGATGTGTCTACAATACCACAATATACTACCCTCTCGACATTCCTGTAAATTAGAAATACAAAGTGTTTATCTCAATGATCAAGGGTCTAAGGGAATGTCCGCTTATGCATGTTATCTCCGCCAACCCGAAGATTCATACGTGTTGGGTTGAAGAACTTTGGACAAAGGTCAGAACGGTTAAATGGGTGACAATATTACTACCAAGGTGGCTGGAAAGAAACTAAAGATCACTGAGGTTGATATTCGTCGAGTCTTAAACATCAAGTATGCCCCAGATGATCTTTATAAACAAGGAAAGAAACCGGAGTTGGAAGAGTTTGCGACAAATATTGGATATAATGTCGTCTAGCCCACATGTTTGTTTCACATCACCGCCAACTATCTGTCTTCGCAAAAGGGATGTCTTGACAAACTGAAGGTTGATTGGGTTGAGATCATGAACTGTCTTACAAACCGAATTAAATTTAACTACTCCAGAATTTTCTTCAAGTGTATGCAATCAAATGTATTGTCGAAGCATACTTGGATGATGTATTAAAGGTTTGTGCAGATACTCTTGGATGACTTGTTGCTTGAGATTCCTCGTCCCGTGTACCTAGTAAAAGTTGACAAGAACCGGAATTAACCGCCTCCCACTGAACCTCATCATGCGAAAATGGTCAAACATACTGTATTTAAGGCTATGTTGGAGCCTCCAGATCACAGTGGGTATTAGTATCAAGGAGAAGTGCCTGGTACGAAGTTCAGGGTATTTGCTGAAACCGAACCACACGGTGGTGAAGTAAGTGATGGAGGTGTTGGTGAGGGAGATAGTGGAGACGATGGTGATGATGATTGTGAAAGCGGGGGTGAGCAAGAGCCTGATAATGAGGCTACCGATAGTGACTCTACTATTGAAGGTGAACATCTATCGAAGAAACGAAATGATCGGAAAAGGAAGGCTCCGAGCAAGCCTCGTGCTGGGGGTCTTCAACTCAAGCTGAAGAAGAGGAGCCCGAGCAGCCCCTTAAACATTTGAAAAAGGTTGGGGATCTCAAGAAATCCACTCCTTCAAAGATATCAACTTCATTAAAGGTAATATTTCCCTTCATTTCCACTATGACACAACTACCTCCGACCACCCAAACTGACCCACACCAAACCTCACCAACCACCCCGTCCCACACCTTAGAAGCCTTAAGGGCAAAACAAGTTCACATACCTAGACACAAATCCAAAACCAAAACCAAACCTACATACACCTCTAGGAAACTCCATGACTTACCCATAACCTCTCCCGAACGATCTCCCATTCACCAAGACCAACCCATACAAGGCATTCCATTACCAGAAAATAACCGAACACGAAACCTAACCCATCCACACCTCACCCATACATCAAGCCCTCTCGCCACCTAGGACATCCTCTATTTTTAGCTCACCAACCTTCCAATTCACCTCCCCAATAAAAGCCACATCATTCTAGAAATCCACATTTACCTCACCAACCCACACACAAACCACCCAACCTACAACCCAAACCTCAACCGAACCCACTATCCTGCCCTTAACCCTAGCCACATCTCTCCCTACCCAAACCATCACAATGTGTACTCAAACAACCATACAACCTACCTTATCAATCACCCATCCCTCAACCACTAAAAGCTCTATCATATCAGCTGTACCCTTATCCATTGGAAAGTCCAGGAGGTCTTCAGTGTTCAAGGATCCTATCCTTGATAGGATTCAGATTCTGGAAGAGTCAAACGAGAAAACGAGAAAACGGTTAAACGGAAACACTTATTTATCAAGCTTGTGAAGGAACAATAAGTGACTAATGAGAAAGTTATGAAGGAAAGGGGCTTGTTGGTTGCTCGAGTTTCTCAGTTGGATCAAGACAGGGAGGTTGATAGAAACCTGATCGAGAGCCAAAGATTATGGATGCAGACCCTTCAGAGCCGGGTTGATAATCTGCAGACACGAATGACCAAATAGTCTTCACTGAATGTTGAACGACATGATGAGCATGTTAGACTTGAGTCAAGGGTTTCTCACCTTGAATTCGACTTGCCATATTCCTCAAATCTTGAAAATAACTTGAGGAATGAGCTGCAATCGGGTGTTGATAGGACGTTGCTGGAGTATGAACATCTGGAATCAAGAATTGGTTTGTTGAAAGGTGGCTCCACATTAAGAAATGATGGGGAAAATGTTGAGCTTAAGTCCAAGATTGATAGGTTGCAAGAGAAGATCAAAAATAAGAAAAGCCTTAACAATGATAAGGACCTACTTAATGAAGGACTTCTCAACCGCTACCTTGCATCCACAAAAGTTATGCGAATGGCGGATGATGATGTTGAGGATCTAAGGATTCGACTGCTAACCACATTCAGAAGTTGGGTACACGATAGTGAGAAAGATACTGAAAAGAGCAAGAAGAAACGCTCTACTCTAGCTAATCTTGTTGTTAATGCTCAGGATGTTAGTAAATGAAGTAGTATTGACGATACTGTGGTTGGTACTGCCCGTAGGGCTGCTAGTGGAAGTGGTATCGGGGTTGTTGTTACCAGTAGTGACTTGGCTGTGATTGGAAAGATCGGGAGTAGAGGTTTTTTGTAGTCACTCGAGCCTCTACTGTGATTGCTCCGGCTGTTAGAGCAACTGTGGCTCAAGGTGGTGATGATGATGATGACTCGGATGGTGATGATGATGATGATGATGATGATGATGATAATGATGCTGAATCGGACAAGGAGAATGGGACGATGATAAGGATGATGATCCTCATGACATGTTTGATGAACCGCATGATGATGATGGCGGTAATGGTGATGGTGGTGTAGGAGGCGATAAAGGAACGGGTGAGCAAACCTCTCCACAAGATGAGATGTCAAGGGATGTTGACCCTGACAATCTCCTCTATTTTTAATGTTAATGAAATTGCATGTCCCGAGTCTCCAGTTCAAGAATTCGTGGAACATGTTGCGATCAAGAATTGATCAAGGAAGATTGGAATCTTCACAACCTCCTTAAGAAATGACTAAGTATGGAATTAGAGCAAACTTGGCTCTTCAAGCAAGCCTAGAACTTATTCAAGCAAGGTGTCTTACTCTCGAGCAAGGTTATATTCAAGGATTCTTCTAAGTGTTAGTTCAAGCAAACTATACTTCATTAAGCAAGGTTGTTCTTCAGCCGAGCAAGATTTGTTTCAGAGCAAACCCTTGACTTAACCAAGCTTAAACCAAGTAATTTGGTGGGTCGAGCAAGGTTTCAATAAAAAATGATCTCAATCACACTTGTAGGAAGTTGATGGAATTATACTAAGGACTTCTACGAGCAAGGTTCAACCTCAAGCAAGCTACAGTGTCACCAGCACACTTAGTTTGGTTAAATAAGTATAAGACAAAAGGTTGAAGAGATCTAGAAGAACAGGTTTGCTCGTAGGATATTATCGAGCAAAATTTGATATTATCATCAAGATTGAAGTCTGCTTAAATAATATTTTCTTAGGAAAATATTCTAAGTTAAGCTTGCTCGTAGAAATGTTCCAACACACTTATGGTTTACAAGGTCTGCTCGACAAAGACAAAAGCTTACTCGAAGACCTGTTTACACTTGTAATATTTTGAATACGTTTTAATATGCTATGTAACAATAATTAGGGTTTCTAGAGGGTGTCAGGTGTGCCTATTTAAGACAAGTTTATGTCACATTTATGAAGACACAGGGTGAGGGATTTGACGGCTGATTACACTTTCTTAGCAAACCGAATATTTCGTACGGAAAGTAGCCTCCGCCTGACATTCCACCTAGAAACCCTAGAGATTTTTCTTGTATTTTGAGTTACTTTTAATGGAAATATTTTGAGTGACTTTTGTCTTTTGTCATCTTTTTGTTCTTTAAGCAACATCATTGAATATCATTGATTCCGCCTTTGATATTCTTCAGATTTTCACTTAAGCATTTTCGTAGCAATGTTGTCATCATTTAGTTGTTGGTTACGAGGTTGATAAGTGAATAATCGGTCCAGACATAACATGATTGAGAAAATAATGATGATGATAATATTCTCTGAACCCAGATACTCCGGTTCGTGATGATACCGATACGGTCCAATTTCCAGTGACAGTTGTGGCACTTCCTGCTCATACTTCTGTTGAATCATATCAAGCTCTGAGACGTCAAAAAAAATGAGCTACTCCATAAGCAATCGAGCGAGCATTCGAGACCGATTGTATACTAACTTGATGATTATCCTATTATTTACTAGTAAATGGCACCCCAGCAGTGAAACTTGAGCTATTAGACGAGCAAAGGGAGACCTGACCTACATGCATTTCAAGGACAAGCATACTTTGTCCGAGCTTGACATGAACAACTTTCGAAGAATTGTAGGTCACTACACGACAGCGGAGGAGCATAAGGGATGGTTTAATCAGTTTCTGAGCAAGGAATGGAAGAAGGACTACCCTGTAACGATTCCGGCAAAATCAGGTATACCCTAGCCGGTATATACTATTTATGTGTTATTTAATAATGATTATGTGAATTATGATGCGTTTATACAAGTATGTATGATCCATAGTACGAATTATACTCGATTATACAGTTAATTGTATTGGAAATACGATTAACCGATTAACGGTTATTGAAGCCCGAACGATCGGGGATTGCATTATAGACGAAATATATAATATTTAGTGATGTTTGCGAAGTATTAAAGCTTCGGGATAAGTGAATTAAAGCACAGAAAACGGTTTCGAATTAATGATACGTCGGTACGTTAAACGAAACCTTTAATACCAAACCAAGCAAGAGACGATCGATCAAGCCGAAAAAGATGCACAATTATTAATACTATGATGTTTTAAGTTAATAAATGTCATGGTTTAAGTTTTAAATCGGTTTTATATAAATTTCATTTTTAAGCCGAAAAAACGACCGTTTTAGCCTCGTTTTAAGCCGAATTAAACGTTTAACCGAAAAACGAACTGAACCAGATTATCCAAAACATTATCCAGATTACGAGAATCTGAATATGTGGCCACAAATGAAGTTGTGGGACCCACCCCACCCTCCAAGTTGGTCCGATCGGACCATCTAACCCCAACAACACTTCATTTTCTTTTTTTCATAACGCAATTCAACAATATTCATATTCTCTCAAGATCTAGAACAAAAAACCAAGCTTTTTAACAAGAAAAACCGAGGTAAAATCTTGTTATGTACGTGTTTAAGTTCGTTTCTTGAGTGTTCTTGCAAGGAAATGAGGTTTCCAAGTGAAAAAGGGTGAAAACCAGAGATGGAACCGATTCTTGCACGATCAAGTGATGTATACGGGTTATACAAGGGATCTTGGTCCAAGAAAGGAGTTAAACGAACCAAAAACGAATTTTTACGTTTAAATCGTTGTTTTTATATCATAACCGAAACCATGAAAGAAATGGCTTGATTGTGGGTGTAACTTGCTTGGTGTGGTGTTATTGTGCATGTAGGTGTTGTATCTAGTTGTTAGCAAGGGCTAGAAAGCGAGATTCTTGCGGTTTGAAGCTAGAAACTCAAGGTAGTTCGGTTTTTGTATAAGGGTTGTGATTTGGACAGATTGTGTTTCGTGTGGAGTTAGGTCATGAAATTTTACAGGGATGATCTACACATGAAAATATGAGTTCTGTGAATTTTTGGTAATTTTTGGATAAAGGATGAATATTTGGTGAATTTAATGCTCGGTTTTGGCCAAAATGGTGAAAAATAGTTAAATATCATGAACAATTCTGGAAAATTTTCAGATAAGCTTTTTATAACATGTATAAGACACACACAAAATTTGAGGTCATTTGGAGAAGTCTAAGTAGGCTTTTCGGTTAAACAAGTTCTAGGGTTTTCTAACTCGGTTTTAGTGAAAATGGCATTTAAAAAGGGATTTTGGTTCTGGAAAATTTACAGGGGACTATGTAGATGGCAGGGGTCATCCAGGAAAAATTTGGGATTTTTCTAAGATCGTTTGGTATTTACGACATATTTAGTGTTTAAATGGTGTTTAAAAATAGATAAATAAATGTTAAATATAAAAATTAATTCTGGAAATATTTTTATAAAATTCCCCACTGTCAAAAAGTGATTTGTGCAAAATTTCAAGATCCGAAACTAAACGGATAATTATTTGTGCTAAAACAAACTTTTAAAGCTTAAAACGCGTAAACCGGTAAAGTTCGCATAAGCGAGCTGACTGGTGTATAAAAACTTTAAAAATGAACTATTTTCGTATAATTGATTTAAACAAGTAAAAATGAATCATCCGAAAATAAGTTGGATGATTTGAGTGTTTTTAACCTATTTAACAGTTTCCGGTACGATAATGACGAAAACGGGTCCCGCGGCCAATCGGGACATCTAAACCGAGCCCTAATTTCACAACTTAGTTAAATTATCAATTAACAACTATTTTCGGGTCGTATGTGACCAAACTCATTTTTGAAACATAAAAATGGATAACCGTGCTAGGCACGCAAAACGGGAAAAATGACTAATAGTAAATCTGACTAGTGAACTCTAAACGATATCACAATCTGAGTCCGGTGAAGTGTTTCTGGGTTAACATTGCCCCCAGAACGGGAACAGTACTGGGTTAACTGTGTCCCCAGATGTACCGGTTAACACGGTTAAAGTTATGTTAATAGTGATTGTATAGTAACGAACTTAGGGATCGTATTACAGATTTGGACTAGTAGCTGGAGTGTTGTATTACTAATTTGCCTACGATAAGGTGAGTTTCACGAGCCCCTTTTTCTGAATTGTTTTCAAATATTTTCCCGGGGCGGAAGCATGTTACTAATAAAATGTTTAAGTACATACTGAACGCATGGATTTGCGTGTATTTATAAATATGTGATTGTACGGGAATCGTACGGAATGGGTACATTACTGGGTTAACAGTGTCTCCAGATGTCCCTGGAAGTGTTTCTGGGTTAACATTGCCCCCGGAATGGGTACAGTACCGGGTTAACAGTGTCCCCAGATGTCTCTAGAAGTGTTTCTGGGTTAAAATTGCCCCCGGAATGAGTACAGTACTGGGTTAACAGTGTCCCCAGAGGTCTCTAATATATGATTATCATAATGATTTATCACTGTTTATTTAAATTAGTGAAACTCACCAACTATTCGTAGTTGACCCGTTTTCTTTACATGCTTTCTAGGTACTCCCAAACTGGAGTAAGTGCTACGTGCTTGCTGATGCGTACTATTTGTGGAAGTTTAGTGATCGTTTTGTATTAAATATGATAATGTAATGTTGGTAAAACTTATGTGCTATCGCCTAGACGGGAACTAAACTCGGAACAATGTAATATGATGTAAATTAATGTAGTGGTGTTTTCTTTATAAGCAATGCTATTGATATCAGATGTGTCTGTTGCATCCCGTTTACGTTTCCGCTGCGGTTACGGGGTGTTACATACCCTAACTTCAAACTCAACAAGGGTAAATCCTATATGCATCCAACATAAGTCGATCCAGCAACCGGGAAAAGGTAGAAGATGTGGAGGTACAAGAGACACAAAGAAGGGCGAGTTATCTATCATGCTGAACCTTTCTTTCCAAACTTGTTGAAACACTTCATCTGTTGGGAGTTCGACAAAAGCACAGGGGAAGCAGTTATTCACTGCTAAGACATGCACGACCTCCGATTCTTTGATGAGCATGATCTGGCCGCCCTCAACAAAGAAGACTTGTTGAAGTTGTACAACTCTCCACTGGTGACAGTCGAAGATGTCCGAAAAAACAACACGGATGGAATAGTTGAAAAGTTCAACAAGTTTTTTCATAATCTTGTTAACAATCAACTATTCAACTATGAATCCCGCTTCGACTACGAGACCGACTGAAGATGAAAGCTAAGGAAACACATACTAAAGACTAGAGAAAGATTGTAGAGCCTTATTTTGTATATTAGTCTTTTGTATATGTTTGTTTCACTTACGATTTATTTTATTAGCTTTCGGTTTCTTTTATTTATGTTTGGGCCCAATGCCATATACTTAGAGCCCATTGGGCCGATAATTATACAAGTGGGCATGACATAGCATCACCTATTGTAACATCATGGAAATTTCGGACCAAAATTGACAAGTTTCAAAGTCAAAAGATAAAAATAAAAATTCTGAATTTCAGACCTACTGATGATTCCCCAACCCTACGTCATGATACGCGACGGGGTTCTTATCAGACCATTGCGTATCGCGATGGCCTACCTGATCAGCCTATAAATAGAGGGCTTCCACCCTCATTCTCATTCACACCAATTCACTCTCTCTCTCTCTCTCTCTCTAAAATACGTTCTCTCTCTAAAAAATAACCTTTCACTATCTCGTAAAACGTGCCACCGACCTCCTTGTTTTCTGTACCAAAAACCCGACATTCCACCTCGAAGTACGTGCCGAATCGAGACGACCCGACGACCCGCCTCGAAGTACATGCCGACCCGAGACGACCCGCCTCCAAGTGAGTGCCGACGAGACTTGAAGACCGGTGTGCCTCGATTTTCATGCCAAGAAATTGTTGATCAAGATCCTTGATTTACGTACAAGCGTCGAAGTGCTGCTCAAGAGTCTAGAAAATAATAAGCCAAGTAAGGTAGGGGTAATGCCCGAATAAAATATAATAAAATAATAAAGGTTTAAATCTTAGTCAAGGGTATATTCAATACCTCGAAAATAAACAAAAGAAAATATAAAAATAAAAGATAGAAATATAATTCTTTATTATAAATGAAGTGTGATTTATTATTTAAATAGATTTTAAATAATAATAATAAAAGAGAATGAATAAATAAATAAATGAAAGAAAGAATCTCCATTAATAAATAAAGATAAAAGTATTTTAAATAGATAAATATATATATAATGTTTATTTTATTAATATAAATTAAATAATGTATATATATAAGTATTTGTTTTGGAAAAAGTAGATTTTAGAAAAGAAAACATGTCGGACTAAAGGTCCAAATATAAGAATAAAAGATATATGATTTGAACTATAGGTTCAAACATGTTAGAAAAAGAAAAGTATTTAGAAATAAAGGTCTTGTAAAAGAAAAGGAAAGTAATATAAGTTAAATAAATGAGTTTTAACTTATAAAAGAAAGAAAGATATTTAAACTAAAAGTTTAAAATATAGAAAAGATGTTTTGAACTAAAGGTTCATAAAGAAAATATAATCGAGGTAAAGATTATACAAAAGAGATTAGAGGTCTTAAGCCGGATTGTAGATCCGACTAACAAAAAGTTATACTCGTACTATAGGTGCGAGATAGCAAGAAAGGGAAAGACCCTCGGTCAGTGTATTGAAGCTGATCAAAAGAAAAGGTGAATACGCCCCAAAACTTTTATAACTTGATAAATTGAGTCAAATTAAACTTTGATTACATGGGATTACGTATCCCTAAAACGTTATAAATAATAAGTAAACGTTGGCGCTCAAGCTATTGTACACGTTGTTTGGATCCTTACATATGTGATAAAAGGTCGGTGGGCACACCACACCACACTTAGTCGCGACCTCCGCCACGATGGGCCGGAACAAAGTTACGACCGAGTGAGAATGACCATGTGTTTACTATGGTACCTAAGTAATGTCAAACGTTGCGGTGTTTGCTGAGTAGGTCGAGTTGAACTTAAAGTTTATAATTTAATTTATACTTAATTATTCCTAAGCCACGATGGGCCGGACCAAAGTTACATCTCGAGGGGTAATTAAGTAAAAGAAAATATTTTTCGCATCATCGTGTTCACCAGCATATAGCTGACGTGTTTTTCTAACATTTCGGGAAAATACAGTATCAAGAATTAGAGTCATTCATGAAGTGGATGTTCGCAAGGTAGAGATGGCTTATTATTTTAAATTATTAAAATAACATGCTAAGTTAAACAAAGATTTATTAAATAAAAATACTTGGGTATTTATTACCTGAAAAGCTTTTTCAAACAAAAGAATTTATATTTTATTTATAATAATTTCAAAGTATATAAATATTTTATTAATAAAAAGTCTTTCGCTAAAATAAACTCTGATAATTTTACAAAACCGGTACCAACTGTTGGTCACACGCCTAGGCCCTAAGTCAGAGTGTGGCACCTATATAGGGTGATGCATGCCAATGCATCTAACAACCTTTTGTCGTATCTTCCATCTTATCTACTCAACAACTCTCTCTACTCTCCCCTTCCTTTTTGTTTCGGGTAAATAACCAAATCAAACAAGATCCGAGATCTCGGTTTTCTTCTAGTGATTTCCGCTAGCTAGTAGTGAGATTGATCCAAGAACTTTGTTGTTTGATCTGTTCTAAGGACGTACAGTGTTCAAAGCGTGGCATATATTGGTGCCATAAATTTGATACATTTGGTTCTTCAGTGCCGGAGTTCAAGATCTAGTGTTTTGGCTCCCAAAAGCTGACACTTTGAAACTGAAGCCGCAAGTTCAATACTATTAACTAGAGCCACAATTCCTGTGTCTATGTACAGTGCCTCGGATTTGGATGGTGATAATCGTTTGAACCATCCGCGAGTGAAGCACTAGTGTTAAGCTCTCGTAGGAACAACTTTTAACATTAGAGTAATTATTGTTATTATGTTATAGTTTTGGAATAGAATAATGATAATTACTTTAATTTATTATGTTGAAATGAAAATAATAACTACTAGAATTTCTAGAAAATTTCATAACAATCTTTTGAATACCTAAAATTTCATTTTATTTGGCTTTTGTAAGAGTTTAAATGATCACCATTATATTTGAACCATGAAAAACTATATTAACCAACAAATGTTAAAGACATACATTTTAAGGGCACAAGTGTTCTCTGATTCTCCGTCTCGACTTCAACTAACCGAGTGGCTCCACTGTTGCCTCCCATGCAGGTAGGCAAAGCGGGTAGCTTGCTTGGGTTCAACTCACTCGTATTTAATTGTAATTACGTAACTTTTTATTTTTAATGAAAAATTATTTTTATTTGTGTAATTGAATTTTTATTTTAAATTTTTTTTGGAAAAAGTGGCGCCACCAAATAAGGGGCTCTAAAATATTCTAAGATAGCTGATAAAAAATAATAAAGTGACAACTAACAATGCATCACAAATAAAGTTTTACCGTTACGATACTTCAAAAACCATAATCAAGAGTACTCGGAAGAGAGAGCCCCAAACGCCCTAAAATTATACAATTTCTTTTACTGACCAAGTCTCGAAGAAGAAACGACAAATGATTAAATGAATATTCGAGTATGAAACAATATTGAAAATAGGCGTTGTGTACGTAACCACTACCATTGACATGATATGTACGTCTTAAGCTGCAACTCTATACGTGCTAGTTCTAATTTTTAAGCTTCAACACTACATGTGGGACCTAATGATTGGATAAACCTATGAATAACACTTTTCGTAAATTACTCGTTCAATTCATTTAAGAAGATAATGACGTTTTTTTGTTTTTTCTCAATATAACAATTATAACAAGAAAACCATTATAATATTATATTTATCATCTTTGAATTTCAGTAAATACGGAAAGAAAAACCTTTATTTAACGTCTATATATTATAAACACGACCCGTATGGAATGCCCAAACAGGCCAACCCATCGAAAACCAACAGTAACAAATGAATATACAAACACAAGAAAGAAAAACATAACTACAATGAGATCGAGACCAAGACCAAAGGTTTTGGTTTTAACCATAATATTGTTTCTTGAATCAATCGATCATCTTGTTTCTACACCTTCAAATTATCCATATCGTTATAAAAAAATCATCTGCACCAGTTTCATCTTGTCTTTACCTATTGATTTGTTTATAAGTTTTAAATATATATATATATTTTATCGAGTCAACGTCCACAGGTGATGGGATCTTCAACCAAAGCCCCGCCTGGTTCCAAATCATCACAACCCATGGGCATTTGAAAAAAAAAGATGGTCAGTTGATTCCACCTTGAGCCCACAATTAATGCAGTCCGTATCCGCCATCTCCACCACCGGAACACCAATGCTTCTTTAGTCGGTATCCTATCTAACTCCGCCCTCCATTCGAATGACTTTGAGCGGAACCCAATTATTCTAAAGGCGATGAGTAATGGTTAATGTCTCTTAAGGGCATTTTCTGCCACATCATCATTACTTTTTTTAGTAAAAAGTATGTGTAATAGAAAATGCATTTAACGTCCTTTCAATCATTATATCCTAAGACACATATGAGCTTTATTGTAGTAGTTTTAATGCATTTATAAAGCTCCATAATACTTTAGGGGATGGTGTAAGACTATAGGGCTTTATTCACCCATATAGTTTCCCGTAAAACCCTATTAAACATTACCTTAAAATTTTAAGTATTTAGTGGAAGCGTTATTATAGTTAAGGATATTTACAATCAAAAGTTTAAGTTAGAAAATTAGTTGAGTGCAAGTTGATATCACTATAACTTATAGAATTATGAACAGTGTCACATGCACGTGACACCGTTTCATTGGTAATCTATTTGCATGTGACACCGTTTCATTGGTAATCTATATTTTTATTATGACGAGTTATTTTTAATATGTACATTAAAAAATAACTAACATGTAACACTTTGCCTTGGTGGTAGTGAAAAACAACACGTAACACCTGCCATCTCTCTCTCTCTCTCTATCTTAAAAAACAATCTCCTAACTATGAGTCCAAAGCGAACCAAAACAACAAAGTCAACCGAATGGGTTTACTCAACCGTGGAAGAGCAAGCTAGGAGGAATCAGCAATGTTGATGGAGTGGGTTGATACCATCAATGATCTAGTAAACAATCACAATCTTTTGTATTTAACACCCGTGACATGAACTTTCATACCCGTTGGGTTGGAATATTTACCGCTCCATTAACCAAATCTTCAGTTTTGATCAAACATTTGTGACAATTTATACTTATTATGTAAATTTCAACTAACATGTAAAAAAGGTGACCCGATGCTCAATTTAGCGGATGCTCTATTTTACAACCACTATATTTATCTTTTCCCTTTTTTCATATGAAGAAAGTAAGAGAAGACTTATTTGTTTCCGTAAAGTAGAGAATCAAACAAACAAAAAAAAGTCATGATTGGAAAATTTGGATGGAATTGGTACAAAAAGTCATATCAACAACGATACCCAAACAGACGTGACATGCAAGAAACACCTAGTAAAGTAAGCGGATAAGGATCACACATCATATCTTTTTTATAAAAAAAAAAATTAGTTTGTTTATGTAAAGAAACCTAATAACGGTTTTTGGTTTTTCCAAACTTTTATTAGCATATGCCTAATATCAGAAAATTTTAGTAAGCATGCTCGTTTGATGAAGGACCTTTAGTCTTGTATATGTTGTTACTCGCTATATGTATTAACTTTCTACTTTATTAATTACTAGCTAGTCTAGTCATGTTAATTTCTCTTGTCACGTTCAATAAAATAAAGATGACATTGACCAAAGATGTTAGATTGCATTTTAGTTGTAAAATTCAGACAAGATGTATCACATAACTCCTAGTACCCATCGTTTATAGCTAGAACTACTAGGGGTATCTAATCCCATTTGCTCACATGGCTTTCATCTCTCAGTGTTGGTGTCGGTCCAATAGAGTTTTTTTTATTGTTTTTGTTTTTTCCTTCAATCTCTATGCATTTCACCGTTTAACCGTGAATACCCTCACCCCTAGCGTACTCCGGCTAACTTGGTAGTTTCTACCGCCTGTTGAGCCCTGGGATTTGTCTGTCTGGTTATATCGATTTTATTAAATGTATGAGTATGAGGTATCTCCAAAATGAGTATCAGATTAATTTCGATATGGGAAACTAATGCATATTTCGCAATATGGCAAGATATAAGTTTAATATGAAATCTACTTCCACATATAGTATGGTGAGGACTAGTTTCATGGCCGCCATGAATCATGATTACAAAAGTAGGTTACTTTGTCTATCATTGAGGTTGTGTTGTATATAGTAAAAACGTGCTACGAACTATTGTGGTTGAAAACGTTTTTGTGAAAGCTCGACTTCATGAAACAAAACTTCGTGGTTGTTTGTGTTATTGAAAGTGTGATAATTAATCTTGCTAGGAGTTCGATGTTTCACAAGAGAATAAAACCCATGTCCATTATGGTTTTTAACATTATATATAAGAAAAGAGAGACATATAAACGAAGAAATACCAGGATTGCTATCCTTGACATGTCACAC
This sequence comes from Bidens hawaiensis, assembly GCF_021521415.1. NCBI lineage: Eukaryota > Viridiplantae > Streptophyta > Magnoliopsida > Asterales > Asteraceae > Bidens > Bidens hawaiensis. The sequence goes on from NW_027496526.1 coordinate 171,453, forward strand.
AACATTACTATATCGTTTCTTAGATTTAAGATTTCAAATCATCGTGATTTTGACGTGACTACATTACATACATATCGTTTTTTACTAGAGATGTATATTGGATGTATCTTGGTGAAATATACGAAGAAGACAGACTCTTTGGTGAAGAAGACGAATAGAGGAAATGTGGTTTGAGTTTTGAGTTTTGGATATAACGAGATTAATAAATTATTATGTATGGTATATAAGCATGGCAAACTTGTTTTCAAAGTAGTTATTGAAAAAGTAAGTTAAAAAATTTTAATTTTATTAAAATCAAAATTTTGTAAACGGAAATTCAACCTTTTAAGTTTTCATTACTTCTATAATTTTTTTACTATTATTCTGATTTATTAAAGATTTATTTTTATTTTTTAGGTATTGCTTTTTGTTTGTTATTTATGTTTTATAATTTATTTTATATATAATTTGTATTTTTTTTCATGCATAACATTGTTGTACATGTAACTTTTTATGTTGTGCATATAGGTTATATTTTGTATAAATATCAAATCACAAATAACATAAGTACACGACTGACCAATGTCCAATAGATCAGACGAGCAGAAGAACTTCTGAGATTCTTATCATCCGAATTTCTGACTCGGTTGTTCATTCATATAATTTTTTATTGTATAATAGTTAGGTTGAGTTTAAATGAAGTAAAAGTTTTTAATGTACTTTTTTAGTGTTTTCTAAATTTATTTGATTTTATTTTTTTTATTTTGTGACACATACCGACCCGACCAAATTGAAAAAAAAAATTATATATGCACATAGCAATAATTTTCGAGCTCCAAAAATTTCCGACCGCTGTAGAATAAATTCTTAAGTTCACCACTGCTCAAGATCGGTTTTGAGGTTCTGGGGTTACGATTTTATTACTTGAATAGTAGCCATTTCTTAAGTGGTTTTACTCTGTACGTTTGAGTAATCAATTTCAACATCATGTTCTTATTATGTCGTTATAGTTAGAAAAAAACAAATGTAATTGTATTGTCCTTTTGTTGGTGGTAGTTGATGTAAAAACATTTTTAAATTCTCGTATGATGTATTCGTTACCTATGATCACTATGGATGAGCAAATTCGGTATCGATACCAATCTGGTACCGTCGACACCGAATCGGTACCAAAGTTTTGAATTTCATAACGATCTTGAGCAGTGGCGAACCCGGGAATTTATTCTTTGGCGGTCGGAAATTTTTGGAGGTCGAAAATTATTGCTATGTGCATATATAATTTTTTTCAATTTGGTCGCATCGGTTTGTGTCACAAAATAAAAAAAATAAAATCAAAATAAATTTAAATAACACTAAAAAAATACATTAAAAATTACACTATTGCCGTACCGATTCCGAACCGAATATTTAGGTACTGATATCGGTACCAAAAATTTATGATTTTCTGGATCGATATTTTCAGTACTCTTATGGTGCCTAGCTAATCCCTAATCACTACCAACAAAACATATTTTTTACAAAACAATATTTAAATTATCGTATTTACAAACAATACTTGTACAATATTTATAGGATTTTTGACATAACAAAACATGATACACAAGACGAAAATAACAACTTGAACTATTTAGTTGTTTGATTAAACAAGTTGATCCGTCAACCTGTATAATTACACATACTGGCCCACTAACCCGTTTAACCTAATTCTTACAAACCATCAATTTGATTAAGACGTTTACAACTTGATTATTAATATTTAATACCTTATCTATCAATGCATCTGTAACAATTTGATAAATTGGTTAAACAAACTGTGTTATAATTACAAAATTTTAAATGTATACGACTTAAAGGTTGTTAGGTAGCCTCTTAATGATTCCATAAAAAAGCTACATTTGAATCAAACAACATTAATGACACCTTTGTATCGTTCAACAAACATTTTAACCATTAAACTTTAAAATGATGTTAAATGAAAATCTAACATCTTTGTCCCATCACATATGTTCAAAACTCTTAGTTTGCCACTCACATATTACATCCTCAACCCACCACCAAGTACCACCGTATCGTCGTACTTAGTACTTACTGGCTTATAGTCAGTTGGCTATATAGACATCTTATTGATTCAGCATTTACTGAAACATAGATTATCAAACAGTCCCTTAGTGTAAATGCTTAAAACTATTGGTCATTTAGGGTTTGATAATTTAACATCTAAATTGACACTTCTTTGTATAACCAACTATTTGTACTTTCTAAAATAAAAAATATTATTGCTCATGCATGAAGGAAAAAAATCCACAACCATATTTATAAAGTTTTAGACACAAATGTTTCTTATGTTTAATATATTTATAACAAATAGTTAAGACGTCAGCTTGAGCATATGAAAGTACATCCCACACGACTCAATAGTCATCTATAAATTCCAACCATTTGCCACCCTTCTTCAAAATTCCATTTTCTGAACCAATTAACACCCGTATATTAATCAATCCCATTTCAATGACGGAGGAGTTCCAAGATTCCGATATTCTCTTCCCGGAAACCGCCTATGGGAACCGAAAAGAAAACCAACATCCAATAGTAGAGAAGAAAAACAACAAGAAAACACATAAAAAGGAGAAGAGTTCATTTGAGGAAAATGATGCTAGAGAAGAAGAGATGGTGCCACCACACGTGATTTTGGATCGTCGGAGCGCTGGAAAAGCGGCGTTTTCGCTTTGCTCGGGCAATGGGAGGACTTTGAAAGGAAGAGATTTGAGTGAGGTCAGGAATTCAGTTCTTAGGATGACAGGATTTATTGAATCCTAACGTTTAATTATTTATTATCTTTAGTTTTGGGTTTGAATGAAAAAAGATAGAAACTTGATGAGTTGTGTAACCCTTCGCTTGTGGTCATAAAAAAATTAAATATTCAGTTTTCAATGTGATATGTATCGAATTATGACGTAATGTATTTATATGGAGTGGTTAGATATGATTGTACGTTAAAATAACTAAAATATAAGTGTTTATTTGTTTTAGCCTAAACCGTGTACATCCTTGATTGACATATGTAATGGCGTGACTAGTTATGTATTTAATACATATAATTCCAACTTTGTCATTTTGTAAATTTTGAAATTCAGTTAAAGTTTGTTTTTGGTCTTTGTGGGTATTTTGGCCCATTCATAAAATTTAACTAGTAAAACTAGACAGGGTTAGAGGTGAAAAAAAAAACTTGAACCCGGAACCGGACCCGAAAAAAACCCGGAATCGGTTTTTCTAAAACCCGGGTTTTTAATACCTGAAACCGAACCCGACCCTTCCCGTAGGGTACACATAGGGTATGACTTTCAATGTTGAAACCCGAACCCGAACCCGTACCCGATCTAAACCCGATAATACCCGAAACCCGGTTCTAGGTACACCCGAAACCCGGTTTAAACTATACCCGAAACCCGGTTCTAGTTATACCCGAAACCCGGGTTTTTTGCATACCCGAACCGGATTTTGCATGCTAGGATATTAGTGTTTGTGCACATGTTTTTGTGTGGCTGTCCACAGATCTATAGTCGTTCTCCAACGGATATTTTTTGGAGCACATATATGATATAAATACTTGTTTAGAGCAACACCTTTAGATATACTAAACAACAACTGAAAACACATAAAATATATGTTTTTGGTATCATTGTTTAGTTGTTTATGTATGTTTGAATGAACTTTGAAGTTTGTATGCAAAAAAATGGAGTTAGGATAAAAAAATGAAGCAGACCGTTAATAGAAGAAAGCTATAGAAAATGGGTTTTTTTAATACCCGGAAAACAGGGTATTCAAAACCCATAAAACGGGTTTTTTTCAACACCCGAAAATAGGGTCTTCAAATACCCGGGTATTGAAGACCCGGTTCAATACCCTACCCTAACCCGGTACACAGGGTATGGTTTTTCAAGCCAATACCCTACCCGAACCCGACCCGATTATTGTTAATACCCGATTTTTCAATACCCGATCATACCTGAACCCGGTTCCATACCCAAACCCGGTTTTTCATAATACCCGATTTGTGAACCTCTAGACAGGGTTATTCATTTGAACTGAAATGACCAAAGATAAAAAGAAGAAAAAAAAATTAGATACCCCTTTGAACGAAAAACTTTTGTTATGGTTTGTTTATTCAGTTTTATATCAATTTCTATGAGAATTATCCCCTATTTATTTTTCTTGCTTCTGCCCTTTGAAAATTATGCTACAACTCTACATGTCTTTATCTTCAAAAAAATAATTAATCAGAACAGAATATATTGTACATTATAATCTTTGACAATCTTCAGGCAGGACCAATATTGGCTTTTCAATCATTGAATCCAAACTATAACAGAACAACCGATATTGGCTTTTCAGTCATTGAATATTAGAATAACATGCATCATCTGGCTGGCTATTATCAATATCTTTGACAACTTTTATGGGGATCGGTTCAGATCAAAATCTTTTTGAACCAACCGCTTCAGATCATTTAAACCGGAACAATTCAATCACTAAGTTTCGGTCCGTAATTTCCAGTGAATTGAGCACCGTTACTAGGTGTCAACTTAGAGCACTCTCACCTCATCGTTGTCCCTATTTACATAACAAAATTAAAAAATTGAGTGTAAATGTGGTTAAAAAGGAGCATGTTATTATAAAAAAAACACCATAATTTGATCCATCTCGAGTCTCTGTTAATTGTTCACGTACATGGTGTTTTACCTGAAAATGTACACCAAAAACACACATAATTAAATCATAGCCAAACTTTGTTTGAATTAGTCTTTTCCACATAATTTAAATACTTGAGCAAATACATTTATATTTGCCTTAAAGTTAGACAATTTAGTGTATACTTAAATTTAAAAAACAATATATGTTGACAATTTAAGTTTTCTAATTACGTACTAATCTTTACCTAAAGAAAACAATAAAATTCATCTTAGCATAATTACTCTACTTTGAACAAAATAAACCCAATACACCATTTTAGCAATTGAGCTATGACTTCGACTCAAATAAACTTCAGTCATAATTATCACTCGTTCCGATCATCATGTGATACTTATAACTTATAACATATTTTATATAAAATTTCTCAATGTCAAAGTTTACTCAAAACCCATAAAGAATTCTTATATTTAGTCTCTTGTCATGTACACGTTGTAATCATCATATATATGTTATAAGCTACTGGATTGACAATTACAACTCTTGTTTAAGTATGGGTTCACAAACCCATTTGAAGTTCTAAAATTAATGATTAAATTCAAATATCAAATATTTCATTAAAAAGTAGAGTTTGCATCGATACTAAAGACAAACGAGCAACAAATGCACTCAGTGGTGTTGAGGAATGTGAAAAAGTGGTCTTTTACGGGATAGCGCTTATTAATTGTTGGAGATTGTGGAAAGTGAGAAACGTGAAAAATTTTTAATATGGACATCTATGAATGTAACTCGATAGAGTTCGGATTGGCGTAAAGTTAAAGTTATGTAGGTGTTGTGTGCTGTCCTCTCCGGGCTGTGGAGGGGTGGCTGGTACGTGTTTCGTCTGGTTTTAAATATTTGTTTATAAAAGTTACCGTTCACAAGAAAATAAAAAAATAAAAACGTGAATATGGGGAGTGATATGGTCGTATTATGGTTAAAGTATGTGGAACAAGTGCAATTATAAAGTCAAGTGCAATTATGTTTGATGGGTCTTTTCTGCCCATAAATATGTATGATGCATCATTCGTTTGATGTGATCAAGCAAGGTCCACGGACGAATTAAAGAGGGTATTATTTATTTATTTTAACAACGTTTTGGAGCTAGAGTGAGCTTTCTTGAAAATAGATGTCAACATTTCATACTGTTTTTGACACACCTTTTCTGATTCACTCAGATACATTATTAAGAAGGAAACCTATCGGCCACTATTGTGGGAAAACTTCGTTGAGTTAGGCTTCAAACCTCAAACATAGTACCATAAAGATCCCAAATTTCAACCACACATTCATTCTATAGAAACCGAACTCCCGAAGGCCAATTGCTATATAGGGTGTATTATATTATTCAGTGTTTATAATTACATAAAGCGGGATTACATGTAATTTTGTGTGGTCATGTGTTCATCAAGCAACTTACTTTCTAAGTCACCTTCAAACCAGTTTACACAACCGAGCCTAAAATTTCGTATGTGCTAAAATCGCGAATATACCTTATATTTGTTCAACTTCGAAGGGCGAATGCTCTTATAAAATCATGTATCTTTATTTATTTTTATTTTGTTGTGAAAGACAATATAACACTAGACGTATTACAATTATATGTAAAATATATATAACATAAAAAAATATAAAAATTAAAATTCGAACTTGACTAAAGTCACGTATTTAACGTGATTCCTTTACACTTAATGACTTTGAGAAAGAACATTGATGATTTTTGTTATTTTTATATATTGCTAATATAACAATTCAATTTTTTTAGCAAAGTAAACATAAATATGTATATAAAAACTACATGTAGGGCATCAACTGTGTCGGGTTTTGGATTGACAGACGGAATTTGTTAACCCTACCAGACTCATTTACCTATTTAGCTTGAGATTAAAAGAAGTGAATGGAAATTATTGAGATGGTAGATACTAATAAAATAAAATTGTTAGAAATGAAGAGTTGAAAACCTTCAAAAGGAAAACAAAATTTTTACTATAAACTTTAACATTCTTCATCTCAAAAATCTAAATATTAACTTTAAAAAAAAATCATAAACATGTTAACATGTCAAATTCACTCATTAAAACCATGTGTAATAAAAAAACCTTTTTTCTTAGCATTTTGTGTCGTGTGACGCTCAGTTAGAGTTTTGGCTTTTTGAAAAAAAAGAGTGTAGTCATAACTCTTCACCATTGGGCATTTTGTGTCATGTGACGCCCAGTTACTTTTATTTTTTTTTTTGTTTTTTAAATAAGATTTCATTAAATAAATATATATTAAATTAAAAAAAAACCTACATTAAAATAAAAAATACATTAAATTTAAAAATAAAAATTACAATAATAATAAAAAAAAGACTAAATGTTGTATTTTTCAAAAATTTTAGTTTGCCGAAGTGCCTTTTGAGATTGGACTCTCGTGTGGTCTTTCGGATAACTCTTTTATTAAAACCTCGATGTCGTTGTCCAATTCCTTTTTTTAAGTACTTCGATGGCGTCCAAATTTACTTGAAGACGTTGAACTCCAAGGCCTTGTATACCTTTGAGCCGAATGTTCATTTCTTTAAAATGACTTTACATTTCGGTATTCGAACCCGTTGACGCCGACGACGCGACCCCTTTCCCCTTTCCCTTGCTTCTTCTATCCGGCGGTAGAGGGATCTCGAAAACATCTACACATGCATGCTCGACTTCATTATCATTTAAGTTGAAGTTTCGAGCATCGGACCTTGGCGTTTCTGGATCAACCGAAGACGATGTTTTAGGCCTTTTGTTAGGCCTAAAACTTACGGTGCTAGCGGGGTTAACGGTGCACCACTTAGGATGAAACTTCAGTCGATTTCAACAGTTCATGTAAAGGAAGGTCCCCGACCTCTGTTGAAACTCTACCAACGTCCTTTCAGTGATCTCCGCGTCAGCGACACCGCTACCCCATGTTTCAATCATCTGTAACTAAATCGTATGGAAAAGTATGTGTTTGGAGTTTATATCGCTCCATTTCGACAATACATAATCTTTTTCTCGATGCGAGTCCCCGCTAATTTCATGGAACAAATCTTTAATTTGATTTCTTGATAGTTCGCTGAAAAAATAAAATATTACAAGTTTAATGTTTATTCTTAAAAAATGAAAAAAAAACATATATATATTTTTTAAAAACTTACCACATTCAGGATCTTCCGATACTGAGCACCACGCCCGTGCAAGGTGTTCATACTCGTCGGTTTTCCACGGTATAGTTATATTTTTAGTCTGAGGTTTGCCGACGGGTTTCTTTAATTATTTTCTCCCACGTCCCCCTCCACGTTGGCTTGAACAATCACAAGTCTCCGGGACGGGTTGTGGCTCGGGGTCGGTTTGTGTCTACGGCACTATCTCGTCGTCGGGTTGGGAACCGTAACCGGTCATCATGTTTGGGCTTTGGAAACCGAGCATCATATTTGGGTTCGGAAATCCGGAACCTAGATATTGCATGTACGCGGTCATTTGAGGTCGAACGCACACGAGTTTTGTTGGGTCTGTGTAGATGGGTTCGGTTGTGGATTATCTAGGTCGAGATTGTTTATGTTGCCTTGTCGGGCGTATTGAGCAAAACCAAGCATTTGATTGTTGAACGGAAACATATTGGTTGGTAATTAAAAATATATATTTTGAATAATTGTTGTAGAGAATGAGTGGAGAAAATGTTCAAAAAATAGAGTTGGAACGTATAATTTATAGGAACGTATAATTTTTGGAATGCGTTTTAAAAATAAGTACATAATTATTTCTTTTATAAACGTTCACGTGACTATTTTTAACGGTCGAAAATATTAAAACCTACTCCATAAACGCGTTGTGTTCAACACGCTTGTGCCAAAAAGGGGGGGGGTGTGCTCCCGGCGTTTTAGAGCCACAACGACAAGCCACTTAAAGAGATCATGTTTGGATGTACCCATTTTCAAGCATGTGTCAGGAATTGCTATCCTTAACCAAAACTAATACTCCCTTCGTCCCATTATAAGTGTCATAGTTTGATTTTTCAAGTCTTTCTTTTGCAACTTTGATCGTAAATATTTTTGTTCGTGTCATATAATACTTGATGAAAATTATATCAATGTAAAATACATTTAAAATCCAGTCCATTCATATATTTTGCATCAAGTATTATATAACATAAACAAAAATATTGTCGGTCAAAGTTAAACAAGAAAGACTTGAAAAATCAAACTAGGACACTTATAATGGGACGGAGGGAGTACAATTTTTTAAAAATTTTTTGACATAAAATAATGATAAATGACAAATGACCATAAAGGTAAGAAAAATTATTTTCTTAAAAGATGTAAATTAAGTTAGATCAGTCCATGGAGTCATGGACCATGAGAGGGTATTTAATAAGGATGTTGAATGGGTCTTTTGGGCCTTTTGAAGTCAACTATAATTATATTTAGAGGTAAAAGAAAATCTGGAGCCGGATTTGAAATAAAAACCCGGAATCGGTTTTTTTAATATCCAGGTTTTTAATACTTGAACCTGCACCTGACCCTATCCGTAAGATACGGAGAAGGTATACATTTCGGTAGTAGAACCCGAACCGGACCCGATTTGTATCCGGTAATACCCGAAAACCCGAACCGGTTCCATAAACGGAACCGGGTTTTTCCAATACCCGAAACTGGGTATTTCAAATACTTGATGCATACTCAAAGGATACCTTAAAAACACCCGAAAACTACCCCTAAAAACTACAACCTTTTAAAAAATTCAATCTATATTCGAAAAGCACCCAGATAAAAAGCCCGAAAAAATCCGAAAATATGGTTTTTTTCAATACCCGAAAATAGGGTATTCAAATACCTGGTTTTAGAATGCCCAGTTTTATACCTGACCCGAACCCAATGCATAGGGTATGATTTTAGAGACAATACCCGGACCCGAACCCGACCCGGATATTACCAATACCCGATTTTCCAATATCCGTTCATACCCGAACCCGATTCCATACCCGAATCCGGGTATTTGAAAAATCCGATTTATGCACCTCTAGTTATATTTATGTTGGGTTACAAACTTATAATAGGTTAAAATAAATATGGTTTTGGATAAATAAAGAGATGAGACGGGCCCATAAATATTTATGATGTAATGTTCATTCGATAGATGGGATCAAGCAACGGCCACATACGAATTAAAGACTGCATTCTATTATTCTTAGTTTTGGTACAAGTTTATATATATTGATTGCGATTAGTGTTAATTATGTGTGTTGTTGTGCTTTCTCCAACTAACTTACTTACCAAGTTGTGTTCAAATCGATTCGCAAAACCAAGCCTAAAGATTAATACGGGATAAAAACATGATTATTTGTTCTTTGCTTGAAGAACGCGTTCTCTTAGTAAAATCTTTAGTCAAATCGCTGAAACAATATAACACAAAACATAAATAAAATGCATGTAATATGAAAAGTAAGTAAAAAATTAAACTAGAAAAGTATAATAGAATTTGACTAAAGTCATGTATTGGCGAGATTCATTTACAACATAGGAGTAAAACGAAGCTTTTTGTTTAAACTGTAGGACTAAAACAAATTTTTGTCAAGAGTAAATTGCTATTATGGCCTATGGGGTTTACGTCCGAATCTTGAGGCCTTGTTACTATTCGAGCACGTGTTCAATGGACGGTTTGAATAAGTTTTATATATTTATCATTTTATTGTTTTTCATTCATTTATTTGAACACCATCATTTTTTATAATTTATTTTCTTTACGAACAAACACGAACGCAAAAACATTGTTTGATTAATTAAAACATAAATAAATATATTAATTATTAAAAGTGAAAAACATATACCCTTATAAAACAAACATGTTGCTTAATTAATTAACAAACTTTTAAAGAAATCTTTTAAAGAAATAAAAAAAATATTAACTTATTCAAACAAACGAATAAATAAATTAAAAAGAAAACTATTTAATTTTTTTTTATAAATTAAATACGTTGGTATTTAATTAATAAGTATTTGTCAAATCTATATAATAAAATTGATAAAAAGATAAGAAGGAAAGAAAACATAAAACTTACCATTTATAATCTCATAAATCAAAACCGCTAACAAAATTAAACGTTAAACGTTGGGGCTCGTTCGTTCAGATATTCCATTTTGGCTAAATGGGAATACTAAAGCTTATAACATTATTTTACAGCGTTTGAAACCACCCACAATATTCAAGTAAGCCTTACTAAGAAGAGATCAACCATTATTCAACCGTCTACACTAATTTTGACATCTCCTGCCTGACTAACCTATGAACACAATCTAGGTGGAAACTCTTCACCGTGAAAAAAAAAAACCATTTTAGTCAGATTTTAAACATCAAATCTCAGGGTCTCAAGTCTTAACCATCACCCCTTTTCATTGGACTAGAAGACCAATTGAAAAACTTTTAATAAACTTTTAAAAAAAATTATTAAAGACAATAAAAAAATATTAACTTATTCTACAAACGAAATAAATAAATTAAATGGAAAACTATTTTAAATAAAATTTTATAAATTAAATATGTTGGTATTTAATTAATAAGTATTTGTCAAATCTATCTATTATAATAAAAACCTACTAATTTTGCCACTTGTCAACACCATAGCCCTCCTCACATTTTTTCAATCAATTTTCATATATGGTCCTTATTTTTTAAGTCATTTCATTATATGACATTAAAATTATATGTTTATTTCAACAAAATTCATTACTACATATAATAAGTATTCTCCATATAGATTGACAAGATACGATTAGTGAATTTTTAAAGTGTTAATTAAAGTGTTTATTATGGTTTATATTAAAATAATAAACATTCGATTCATAAAATGTGAAATGAGAAAAATCGACTTAGACTAAATTATGATAACGTCAGCGGCTAAGGCTTAGCCTTTAATACCTAAAAATACATATGATTTTAAAATAAAAAAATTTCGGTTTGACCCGAAACCTAGAATTCGGACCCAAAGAACCAACCCGAATTACTTCGGTTCAGGTTCAGGTTAGTACTTTCTTGGGTTCGAGATTATCGGGTCAGATTAGTTTGAGTTCAGGTACAGGTTTTCTTGGGTTGGGTTTTGTGTTATGGGTAATAGTGGCAGCCCTACTTTCAATTATTATAAATAAGAATCACTACATTCATTTTATGCAACTTTAAATATTCTAATATTCTTTTAACTCAGAATAATCACTATTATTTGAATATGGTTTTAATGTTATTATGTATTTTTTATTTTCCTGGAAATTACATTCATATGAAATAAACAAATCATTTTGTTATATTTAAATTTTCGGTTTTTATTTTGCTTGATTATACAATTTTTATTTGTAAAATATAAAGTCAATTAAAAATTTGTAAAGATTCTAAGGATAATTATATCATCAAAGTTTAGGTATATGGTTTTTGGGATAATCATGGTTTTGTTTATAAACTGAGGAGATGTTCTCAAATGACATCATATTAATTGATTAAAAGCTATGACATTGTATATGTATGAAATTTTCTTTTATTAGTATCATGGATATATATTATCATTTATCTAGCGTTTGTATTGTAACATCCCGTTTTTCGGGTATCGGTTAATAAATGAAAGTATGGGTTATTAGGAGTTGGGCTAGTGTTGGGTCAAATGGACATGGGTTATGGACTTGGGTTATGAAAGAAAAAGGAAAGGACCATGGGCTTAAGCCCATGATCCATATATATATAAACACTTAATACCCATTTTCATTCATTCACACATATTTCATACACCTCTCAAACACACACTTAAGCTCTCTCTCTCTAGCCGAAATATAGAAGAAGAAACGGATCCCGACCCAAGGTATGATAGTATTTTGTTGTATGAGCTTAAATCCGTGAGATATAAACACGAAACGACGAGCCGAAACCGTTAAACCGTTTAAGTCACGAGATCCGGGTGGAATCGGGTATAAACCGAACCTATGATGAGCTTAGGGGTCACCCTAGCTCAGATCTGGATCAAACGAGACGAAAAACGGTGGAAAACGAGTTAGATCTCGTTTTTCCAGTGAAACAGCGTTTTTCCGGCGGCGGCGCCGGAAAGGCGGCTGGTACGAGGTTAGCGTGTCAGAGAATGTTTCCGACATTCTTTGACCTAACCCTAATTCGCTAAGGGTAACTAGCGAAGTAGATGTGATTCGCCAGCCGATTCGGTAAGGAAAGATTAGCGAACTGGCATGTAATTCGTTAAGGAAATAAGGGCGAACTAGGCCATTCGCTAAGGCCATTCGTTAAGGGAGGGACGAATGAACCCCATTCGTTATAGGGTTTATTCGTTGACCAGATCAGTTCGTTAAGGTTCAATTCGCTAAAGGGACCAGTTCGTTAAGATGCCTGATTCGTTACAAAGGCAGATTCGCTATAATGGGTAATTCGTTATGAATTCCCATTCGTTAAGGACCGAGTGACGAATCAGAACTTTGAAAGAATGACAGAATGGTTCTGGACTTAGAAAAGAATGATTTAATTACAAAGAAGCCCTTGGACTTTAGGTAGCAAATTATTTAATGATTCAAAATCCTAATGGAAAATGTGTTAAGACAGTTAATGAAAATAAAATTTTTCCAAGCTAACCTGGCAGCTTAACCCCAGCCAGGGGCTCTGCCCCTTGGACCCCGCTAGGGGCTGCCGCCCCTAGAACCCCGCTGCCAGGGGTGCTGCCCCCGGACCCCCGTTCGTTGAGGGTAATAATTAAACTAGAAAGACGATATGTGTAGTGATAGTTTACTGAAACGTATAATTATTATACAGTTAGTCGTGCACAGCTCAAGAAGGGAATAACCGTAAACGATGAACGAAACCGCATTGAGGTGAGTTTCTAGCCCCACTTCCTTGTTATGTTTTCGGGGCTGTGTGCATACTCGATGTGATAGTTAATACACTTACCTCAAGTGGTAAGTGTATGCCTTGTATGATGTATGTATGATGATTGCTTGACGGTGCGTGAACGATCTTCGGATATTGCATGTACCGTCGGGTGGTAGCTAAAGATGTGATTGCTATGTATTATGTAAGATAAAATGCATGTATGAATATATATGATGTATGCATAATGTACGTATGATATGTTAATGGTACGTGAACGCTCTTCGGAGATTGCACGTATTGTCAGGAAAAGTATCTAAGAACAGGTATAATATATATGATGTATGCGTAATGTACGTATGATATGTTAATGGTACGTGAACGCTCTTTGGAGATTGCACGTATTATCAGGAAGAGTATTTAAGAACAGGTGTAGTATGAAGCGATGGAAGAAAGGGTACCGAACCTTAATAATATCCGAGGATGAAGGGTACCGGACCCTAATAATATCCGAGGATGAAGGGTACCGGACCCTAATAATATCCGAGGATGAAGGGAGACCGGACCCTAATAATATCCGAGGATGAAGGGTGACCAGACCCTAATAATATCCGAGGTATGTAGGGTGAAATGCCCTTTATAATGTATGGTTAGATATGAATGTGTATGGACGAATGCTGATCATGATATGTATGTAATGTGTACCTTCGGGAACGTATATGTGTATGAAAAGTAAGTTATGTGATTAACTAGAACTCACTCAGCGTAGCTGACTTTTAGTATGCACGCAGGCAAATAGCTTGAGGCAGTTTGCGTGACTGAAGACACATGGCATGGAATCGAAGATACCGCCATCTCGAGGAAATGTTGTGATGTTTTAAAGACTGTTTTGTTTTAATTGTCTACGAATGTTTTATAAGACTTGATTTGAGGGTTATGTAAAATGTTATGGTTGAAGTTTTATTATTCCGCAAAAATTTTTATTAACTCTGATATTTAGAACTGCGTTTATAAGTAAATCCAACGTCCAAATGTGAGGTACCGGTAACGGGGCCTTACATGTATGTACTTGGAGAACCATATTTGTCACACACACAACTATATATAGCTATATCAAGAGTTATAAGCAGGTCTATATGTTACTTTATTAAGAGTTACAGGCAGACATGGACTAAAAATTTTGATTTTTGATAAACAATGTATACCTGCTAATACAATAACAAATGTAATGTAAAAGGAAGTTTTTACATATTTGTAACATATTTGTGTAATCTTAGTTATGTAATTTTCTGTAATTTTAGTTTAATTTTAATTGTATTAACAATATATGATCAATTTGTTGACTGTATTTCACTTAATGATCAAAGTTTAAAATTTTCAACAATTACCCGTGTAATACACCGGCCTCAAACTAGTCTGTATAATAAAAATGATAAAAAGAATAAGAAGGAAAGAAAACATAAAACTTACCATTTATAACCTCATAAATCAAAACCGCTAACAAAATTAAAAATTAAACGTCGGGGCTCGTTCATTCATATACTCCATTTTTGGCTACATGGGAATACTAAAACTTATAACATTATTTTACAGCGTTTGGAACCACCCGTAATATTAAAGTGAGCCTTTCTGAGAAGAGATCAACCATTATTCAACCGTCTACACTAATTTTGACTTCTCATGCCTGACTAACCTATGAACACCATCAAGATGGAAACTCGTCACCGTGAAAAAAAAACCCAGTTAAATTAGATTTTATACAATGTCAAGATCTCAAGTCTTAATCATCATCCCTTTTCATTGGACTAGAAGACCAATTGAAAAACTTTTAATAAACTTTTAAAAAAGTTTATTAAAGAAAATAAAAAAAATATTAACTTATTCTAACAAACGAAATAACTAAATTAAATAGAAAACTATTTTAAAAACATTTTTATAAATTAAATACGTTGGTATTTAATTAATAAGTATTTGTCAAATCTATATAATAAAAATGATAAAAAGAATAAGAGGGAAAGAAAACATAAAACTTACCATTTATAATCTCATAAATCAAAACCGCAACAAAATTAAACGTTAAACGCCGGGGCTCGTTCGTTCAGATATTCCATTTTTCACTAAATGGGAATACTAAAACTTATAACATAATTTTACAGCGTTTGGAACCACCCACAATATTCAATTGAGCCTTTCTGAGAAGAGATCAACCATTATTCAACCGTCTACACTAATTTTGACATCTCACTCCTGACTAACCTATGAACACCATCAAGGTGGAAACCGTCACCGTGAAAAAAACCCCATAAGTTAGATTTTAAACATGAAATCTCAGGGTCTCAAGTCTTAATCATCACCCTTTTTCATTGGACTAGAAGACCAATTGAAAAAACCAACGAACCCGTCAATCGTCAATAACACCAACCAGCACGGCCGCACATAATTCAAAACACTCAAAATATAAAGATTTTGGGTTAAAGCAAACGAGGCCTGATCCGTTTTGTATTTTAGGCCTTGGCAGTTTGCACTAGTGGGAACTAGGAAGTGCCGAAGTCCGAATCACAGGAAATTCAATTTACTGTATTTAATTGATTATATAACATTTTACAACGTTGTGTGTAACTTCACATATTTGATTCGATGTTCTAGTGAGTTGAGAGTCCTAGTGCGTCTAATTCATAATACTCATTACAATTAATCATTCATCCAATATACTAATAGACAACAATGAAAGATGCAACTTACTACGCGGGGTTACATATGCCCCTCATAAGCTCGCCATAGTTCCCATTTAAATTTTGTAACATTTGGTTAGTAAGAACCCATTATCTCCATTAATTTAATTATTGAATGATACTAACAATTTCCAGTTAAAAAGTTTTTGTTTTAAATTCACAATTTCCCATTTCTTTTATTAAGTACATTTTTTTTTTGAAAATTGACTTTCATTAAAAACAAACACAACCAACGACTATCACCAAGACGGAGAAAGACGCTGAAATCCAAAAACCAAAACCAACAATCACGTTACATCAAATAAACACCAACTTTTCCAATCCACTACCCCTATCTTAGATCTATTTTTGTACCAAAGAAAACCCAAAGATTTTATATCCGCAACCATTTCTGCCACCTTAGTGTTCTTGCCCGAAAAAATCTTTTCATTCCTAGCCCGCCAAATCCTCCAACAAGTAATGATGACAATTCCATGAATAATCAATCTCTTATTCCCCGTCGCACCACAAACCTTATGCACTTCCACCAAATCATTGACATGAAAAACAAAAGATCTAGGGATGTTGCACCATGAACCAATCGCATTCCAAACGGCCATAGAAATGAAACACCCGGTTAACAAGTGCTCGAGCGATTCCTCATTACTCTCACATAAAGCGCAACTATGATCATCACAATGCAAATGACGTCTAGCTAAAGCCTGCTTGGTTGGAAGACTATCCAGAACGGCCCTCCACATAAAAATATTACATTTTTTCGGGACCCAATCGCTCCATTGGAAACTGGAACTCCCAGCATCCACAACGGACCGCACCATCCATCTTTTAATCGCCGAAACCTCGAACTCTTTGCAGCTACCAACCGCCCAAGACCATGAATCTTCACGGTCAACCATCACCACCCCTTGAAGGAGATCTTCCAACTCCTGCTTCTCGATCACCTCCTGTTGGGAGCAAGGAGCTCTAAGCCAATCCCACACAATGCGACGAGAAGATCCAGTGACCACCAACCGATCTGCTAACAAGACATTTTTATGTTTTTCTACCGCATATAAGGACGGATACTTGTCCATAATCGGCGCCGAACCCAACCACAAATCCGTCCAAAACCGAACTTGGCGACCATTCCCAACTGTGGCCCGGATCACTCTATTAAAACCCACACCATCAACCTTAAATTTGTTCCAAAACATAACACAATTCTTCCAAACCCCGGGAACTCCATTATTAACCGGAGCAAGCCCCCAACAGCGCGAGGACCCGTGAATAGACAACACTACTCTTCTCCACATCGCGTGATGATCATTTAGAAATCTCCCAAGCCATTTAGTAATCAGCGCTTGATTATTAACCTCTAAACGAGCGATACCTAAACCCCCTTCTTTTATAGGTTTGGTGACTACCTCCCAAGCCACCCATGACATCTTCCTCACTTCATCCGAACCACCCCATAAGAACCTTCTCATCAAAGCTTCTAAATCATTGGTAACCTTCTTGGGTGCCTTAAAAAGCGAAAAATAATAAGTGGGAAGACTATCCAGCACCGATTTAATAAGGGTTAACCGACCGGCAATAGATAACGAATTAACTTTCCATTTAGATAGCCTCTTCTTGAACTTGGACACAACCGGTTCCCAATTAACCACCCTATTCATGTTAGCGCCAACCATAATCCCTAGATAAGAAAACGGGATTCTACCCGGCTTACAACCCATGAAACCAGCTTGGATATCGATCTCACCATCTTCTACACCTACTCCAAATAACACTGATTTATGGAGATTAATCTTTAGCCCCGAACACAAGTAAAATATGCGAAGAATACGTTTCAAGTTATCAAAATTAAAAGAAGACCACTCTCCCATAATCATAGCATCATCCGCATAAAAAAGATGGGATAAAGTAGGACCTTCATTAGGAAGAGTAATACCATGAAACGCACCTATATCACAGGCTTGTTTCAACATACCTGAAAAAGCCTCCATCAGAATAATAAAAAGAAAAGGCGATAGCGGGTCACCTTGACGAATGCCTTTATGACATCCAAATTCGAATGTAGGAGATCCATTAACAAGAACAGACGATCTGCTCGCCAACAAGATACCACTAATCCAATCGCACCAGACCGAAGGAAAACCCATCTGAGAAAGAACCGACAACAAGAACTCCCAATTCACATTATCAAAGGCTTTATCGAAGTCAATCTTGAACATAAAAATTCTTCTCTCCCTCTTCTTAGCCCAAGCAATAACCTCATTAGCCACCAAAGGGCCATCAAGAATATATCTCCCGGATAAGAAAGCCGACTGATGCTCTGAGACAATCTTATTCATAACCGTTTTGAGTCGATTCACTAACACCTTCGACACAGTCTTTAAAATACAACCAATGAGACTTATCGGTCTAAAATCCCCCAAAGAAGACGGATTGTTTACCTTAGGAATTAAGGTGATAAAAGACGAACCAACCCCCGAGCAAAAACTTTTAACCTTATGAAAATGATCAAGAATATCCACAAAATCCTTCTCGAACAAATCCCAATAAAACCGAATGAACCTAAAATTAAAACCATCCGGCCCAGGAGCTTTGTCACTACCGCAATCAAAAACCGCCTTCTTGATCTCATGCACGGAAAAATCACTGATCAAAAAATCCGCCTCCACCGAAGACAAGACCGAAAACCCATATCCAATCAACCGAGGCCGATGTGTAATAGATTCTTTAAACTTACCAGCAAAGAATCGCAAAACTTCCTTTTTAATGAGAACCGGGTTTGTTTCCCACGCCCCATTCACTTCCAAACCCGGAAAATAATTTGTAGCTTTACGTTTATTAATAAAACCGTGAAAAAATCAAGAATTTTCGTCTCCATGAATCGCCCAATTACACCGAGCCTTTTGCTTCAAATCCCGGTAATAATGATTATCCAACTCGCCTAGCCGTCTTTTAATTTCGCTTAAAGACCATGTCTCTTCTTCCAACAAATCCCGGACCTCCAAGGTTTGGTCCAAGTCACGCAACTCTTGCTCCAATAAAACCCTTTCCTCCTTTTCTTTTGGCTTTACAATCGATCGCCCATCTAGTGATAGCAACACGCAAAGCTTTAAATTTATACAACAATCTCGCGTCCGGAGAACCATGAAACGAGCCATCAACAAGCGTCTTCTTAATCAACGTCCCAAAATCCTCTCTACCAAGCCATGAATTGAAAAACCTAAACGGTTTGGGACCATAGTTCTTGGAAGAACCAATTTTCAAAACCAACGGACTATGATCCGGCTTATTCCTTTCGAGAGCAATATACTCCGCACACGGCCATTCCATAAAGAAATCCCAATTAACGAAGATTCTGTCAATACGGCTTAATTTATTTCCTGCGACAAAAGTAAAACGCCTCCCTTTCAAGGAGTACTCGTGAAGATTCGAATCATCAATGAAATCGTTAAACTCATTGGCCTCACCCACATTAAACAAAGAATTCCGCCTATCCTCAGCACACCGAACCGAGTTAAAATCTCCTGCCACAATCCACCTCCCATTACCCTCCTCGATCAAATCACGAATTTCCCCCCAAAGAGCTCGTTTAGTAACTAGATTTTGAGGAGAATAAACATTGAGAATATGATACGAGCTACTCTTTCCTTTCACAGTGCCCGAAACTAGAAGCCAATTATTATTCTTGACCACCCTTTCCATACGAAAGACTTGAGAATCCCAGATCGATAATAACCCACCCGACCTTCCAGACGAAGGAACCCAATCAAAGGAATACTCACCATAACCCCAAAACCGTCCCACATCCACAGAATCCAAGGAAACAAATTGCGACTCTTGTAAAACAATAAAACTAACCTCATGATGGACTCGAAGACCTCGAATCCAATCGGCTTTGCTAGAACTCCCTAACCCACGAATGTTCAGAGAAAAAACATTCATTGAACACCTTCTTGATAGCCTTCGGAAACAAGAACCTCTTTGACATTAGCAACAAAATCTTGCAAATTCTCAACACCTAACGCCTTACTCAACTCAATGGTCTTCTCCAACTCCACCTCAATCGGACCTTGGTGTTGCACCGGATCTATACCTCTACCAATCATCGAGGGCTCCGCAGTCTCTCCCTCGATGTCTCGAACCACCTCCGTATTAGTAGGCATCCCTTTGTTAAGATCCGGTGTTAAGAACACTCATTCAACACCTGTCTCGATACCCCTAGTAACATCCGAAGGCACGTGCATAATACCGATAAACCTATCAAGATCAAACATATCTTTATCCTCCCTTGGTCTCTTCTTAGGACGCTCCCTAGAACCACTACCCCCACTCCGATTAGAAAATAAAGACTTCCGTCTGAACTTCTTATGTCCCTTGCCTTTCAACAGAGAAACATTAGTACTATCAACGTTACCATTCTCGACCGCCTCCTCATTAGAATGTTCATAAGAGTTCGAAAATTCACCGACCATCACGTTAGAATTATCGTTCACACAACCATCCAACCCATTAACAGCATATTCCCTGACAGAAAACTCATTAGCTTGAGAACATTCGCCCTCTTCACGATGCACATTATGGAACTCATCCTGCACGATATTATCATCACACTTATCCTCCTCCGGTAAAACGGAACCATCATCCTCTTCATACTCTACTACACATTCCGGTATCCATTCCCCAACATCTTCATCCACCCACACTTTAAATATTTTTCCCCTCCAATTAATGTCCACCCGATCCACAATCCGTTTGCACTCTTTACTCAACACACCGATGAGAGTATACGATAAGTTGTTCTCTTCACCTGATAAGGAAGCCGATTGAACCACCTTGCCAAATCTGCTTCCAATCAAATCGAATACCTCGTCTAACACCAACTGAGCCGGAACCCCATGAACTTGGAGCCAGGCGATCCGACCCTCCTCCACTCTAGTTCTATCGGACCAAGGTTCTAAAAACTCAAACCAGTCTGACCATTTGTCTTTGTCATTCAGGAAGGCATCCCTATACCCACTAACGTAGAATACCAACACCACTGAAAGCCCTCCCAGATACTTAATCTCTAATGATCTCCAACCATGCTTCCGAACCAACTTTTTCAGAGAAGTTAACGTGTGAAGATTCACCACCCTCCCCGTAAGAGCACATCCCTTCCAATGAGAAAACCGTTCCACCGAATCATCCACCTTAATCTCATCTACTTTGTTCCGATTTAACAAAGAATCAACAAAGGAACGCCCATTACCAACTGATGCATAGGGAACCCCATTCCTATCGGATCCTTCGGAACTAGGGTTTGAATGACCACTAGGTTTTGCATGACTATAAACAGGAACCGAAGCCGTCTTCCTCCTATTACCAGAATCGGGTCTATGTAGATTCTCACCATCCACAAACCGAGCAATCGCAATAAACAACTTATACGAACCGATCCATACGTCTGATAACTCATCTCCCAACCGTTTGACATCTTTCACCTCGGAAAACGATACGAAAGCAAACCTCTTGCCCCATTTATCCAGCTTCCTAGCTATATAGGAACCTTCGTAACGACCAAAGCTACCCATAACATCTTTTAAGTCTTGCGAAGAACACTTTGGGGGAAGATTTGAGACAAAAAACTTCGATAAAACCTTGTTATTACCTTGAGTCTGATGACCATTCCGTTTCCCTTTCCGATTACGTGGATGTTCCAATTCTTCAGAATCCATGCCGCCGTGGATCGTGGTCAAAGCAGCGGGGTGGGAGGCTGGGCGGCTGGGTCGGTTGGCCGCGACTGTGGAGAGGGAAGAGTGGAGGTGGAGGAGAGGGTTTTCCGGCGACTGTGGAGTGGTGGCGGCTGTGGAGAGGGGTTTCCGGCGGCTGTGGATGGTTTTCCGGTTTTCCGGCTGGGTCGGTTGGCGGCGACTGTGAAGGTGTGGAGGCTGAGGTGTGGTGGAGGAGAGGGAAGAGTGAAGGTGGGAGATTAGGGTTTCCCGGTGAGATGTGGTGGTGGCTGAGGTGAGGTGGCGGAGAGCCGGTTTTCCGGCTGGGTCGGTGGCGGCGACTGTGGAGGGTGGTGACTGTGGAGGGTTTTCCGGTGAGGCGGCGGTGAGAGGAGAGGGTTTTCCGGTGAGGTGTGGTGGCTGAGGGAAGAATGGCGGCGGTGTGGTGGAAGAGAGGGTTTTCCGGTGTGGTGGAAGAGAGGTGTGGTGGCTGAGGTGAGGTGGCTGAGGTGAGGTGGAAGGGAGGATTTTCCGGTGAGAGGGAAGAGTGGCGGCGGCCGGGAGGTAGGGTTCCGGTGGGTGGGTGCTTTGGAAGTCCCGTAGGGTTCCGGTGGGGGGTTCCGGTGGGTGGGTGCTTTTTTTACATGTTAGCAAAGTATTTAGTTGAGAATTCAAAATTAATTCTTATCTAGTTTTGTTTTTCAATGTGTAAATTTAATTCTTATTTGTTTAACTAGTTTGACTAGTATTAGCTATATTGAAAGGTACTTTGTTAACTAGGTGGTCCCATTAGGAATCCAATTGCATAAAAGCTTTTTATTGACTGTGTTCTAAAAAAATTGGCTAGACAAAACATGTACTTAAATGTCAATGAATTTGAAAAAGTAAATAGGTGCGAGAGCAATTTGTTCTCATCATATATTTATTTAACTTGACAGATTGTTTAATGTTAATTTATCACCATTTTCTGTTTATTTGACATAGCTCAATTATGATCCGACCCATCTTTCCCTATAACGAAAATCCCTCAATTCGTCACCGTCATATGTATATGTTCAACCCACTAAGAATAATTGTGAATCCAACACATTACAAATATGTGTTCAAGGTCACAGGTTTAATTCTCGCATAATGGTGTTTCATACCCAAAATATATGAGATGTAGATTAAAGTATTAAACGGGTCAGGCTAAACGTACCTTCCTCCCTTGCTAATTATACACCCTCCTGAACTTTCATTTCCCATTAACATTTATAACTGGCATTAGAGTCCCTCTTATTTTATTTTATAATTCTTTCAAAATATCAAATAAAAAACTATTACATTTTTATTTTTGTTTTACACTTTTTTTTACATATTTTTGATATTGATTTTATCATTTTATTTCATTAAGATCTTATTAAAATTTTGTTTATTTTTATTACATGTATTAAAAAGTTTTGTATGTTTTCTCTACCTAGTTTTTTTTTATAAAATGTATTCAAAACAGTTGATTTTTTAGGTTTAGATACATGAGTTAATGTTACTTGAGAAAAGAGTCAAATTTGTTTATCAAGTTGTATGTTATTTAACCTTTTTATTTAGACAAAATGGCAAAACTGGTCCTTTACGTTTGTACGTTTTTTCAATGGACGTCCTTTAGCAAACTTAATAACTGAAAACATCCTTTATAATTCAAAACTTTATCATATTTTGTCCTTTGATCCTAACCAAGTTAGGTTTTCACGTTAAATCCGGTCATGTGCCTTGCACGTGAAGGTATTTTGATAACATCACATATTTATTTAATAACTAAAAAAATATATATAGCATTCACTCTCTCTCTCCCTCTTCTATTTTTCTCACCTTTTTCTTTCTCTTCTATTTCTCTCACCTTTCTCTCTCTCCCAGCCATCATCATATCTACCTACCGCCACTACCATGGTAAGTGAGGATGCTCGTTTGTGAACGCGACATAGGTTACAACCCCTCTCGTGAGGATGCTCGTTTGAGACGGCAACATAGGTTACAACCCCTCTCGTTTTCCGGCGACTATAAAAAGTCCCTTTTGGCGGCGATTGGTGGTGACTGTAATATCAAACGATGGTTAGAAATCCAATCAGACCGGTGACCATATGAATAAAAGCACAGTAAATGTAACAAAACCTCGATTGGGGTTCCGTTTTTAAGATCTGAAAGGCGTTGTGGTTTTGGTACCCCGAGAACCTAATTTCATCCCTAATTTGCTATATGGAAACCCTAATTTTGGATCCTAAGTGCAGTGGTGTTATTGTGGTAGTTTGGTGGTGTGGTGTGGCGCGAAGGTGATTGGCTGGTATTGTGGCGGTGTTGTCAGGTGTGGTGGTGCAGAGAGAGAGAAGAAGGGGGAGGTTACTGTAAGAATAATTTTAGACGGAGGTGGGTAGCAAACGGAGGTCGGTGGTAGGAGGTAGGGGGTAGGGTGTGTGTGTGTGTGTGAGAGAGAGAGAGAGAGAGAGAGAAATTATTTTTAAAGAAATTTTCTTTTAGTTTTAATTATTAAATAAACATGTGAAGTTACAAAAATACCCTCTTGTGCAAGGCACATGACCAGATTTAACGTGAAAATTTAACTGGGTTAGGGTCAAAGGACAAAACATGATAGAGTTTTTAAACATAAAGGATATTTCCAGTTATTAAGTTTGCTAAAGGACGTCCATTGAAAAAACGTACAAACGTAAAGGACTGATTTTGCCTTTTTACAATCCATAAATAAATAAATAAACAATCCATAGCTAATGGCCATTTTACAATAAATAAACAATCTAGACTATGTATACATTATTCGAATGCTACGGACAACAATTTCTTGCACTAACAGACACCCCCTTTTCCGTAGCTATCGAATAATTTAATCTTGAATACTTTAACTGCAAATCACCAGTCACAAAACCATGCACTAACAGACACCCCCTTGACTGATGATTTTCGGGCTTGTGCAGATATACAATTTTTAAATCTTTTCAGCAAACCAACAACTTGTAGCTTCTCATATCGGATCACTCCCTCAATGTGAGCAACTCTTGGAGATCATCCCGATCATCCATTGGCGTATGATATGGTTCAATCTTTCAACAATCAGCAACAAGTCATCAGCTATCCGTTAGCACCGGTAAAGAAAAACATATCTCTACGTTTAACCTCGTCACACATCTTTATGAAAAACCCGATCATTCAACATCTTTCACTTCGGTTTTCCCTCTCTTGATAACGTGTATCCCAAATATACTCTTGAGGCTCTCCCATATCTCGTTCGCAAAGATGCACTAATGTTTGGGCATCATAAGATTCAGAGTTCCAACCTCCATTAATAAACCCTAAATGATCAAATTCTTCAATCTAATGACAAGACTCGTATATTCTTCAATAAGATCAACACGTTCGAGAATCGTCCCCCTCAACAGAAGTAATCTGCCGTATACTCGTAGCCAACATAGTCAGGATCAAAGTCCCTCAGAAAGAAGTAAACGGACATACACTCGTATCCCACATAGTCAGGTTTCAATCTCAACCAAATCAATCACCAATCGAAAAATAACTGCAGTCTTGAACTCAGTCAAACATAGCTTAGTAAGCATGAATTACCACCCGAATTGCAGTAATTTTTCAAGAAACCTTGCAAATGTAGGAAGATACAAATAATCTCAAATGAAAGTTTTATCTCACCCTTTTCTTGACAAATTCGGCAAGGTCTTAAATAATCTTCAAGGTTCACAAACAAACACACTCCTCCTTAAATTACACGAGATCTCCCCCTCGGCCAGTCGAAACGCATAAACAGTCAGCCGGAAAATATATTACCAAAATTTACACGAAGAGTCTTCAATACCTTAGGAACATCCCAGAAAAATTTCGATAAAGAAAAATTTTCCCGATTTTCCAGCCAAAAATTCACCGAAAATTTTCGAAAAATAAATTTTAACACCAAAATTTTCAAGAATGAAAACTCACTTACGAGGAGTATTCTGGAAAAAATCCGCGCAAGAAAATTTTTCCCGCCATTTTATTTTATTTTTTTTTAACGAATCATCTCTCCACTCGTTATAAATAATCATCCCATTCGTTAAATTAATTCGTGCTCTCCATTCGTCAACCAAGCAGTTCGTCAACCAGCCAGTTCGTTATAACTTACCATTCCAATTCGTTATAACAGTTGCACGAATGGCTTCCCATTCATTATGATTTCCAATTCGTTATACACATAACGAATCATCTTAATTCGTTACCAATACCTTAACGAATTAGCATAACGAATTGCCTTAATTCGTTACCTTTAACTTAAAGAATTAACTTAACGAAGTAACTTAATTCGTGATTATTACCTTAACGAATTAACTTTTAATTCGTTATATTTTCCTTAACGAATTAACTTAATTCGTTACCATTTCCATAACAAATTGCTACAGTAGATTCGTTAGACTCCTTAACGAATTAGCTACAGTAACCACGAATCAGGTTGTTGGATATGAACTGCTTCGCCGGAAAAACGATATTCGCCGGAAAAATCAGTTATCTCGCCGGAAAACTCAGATCTGGCCGGATTCTGCAAAAACCAAGCATCATCCATGGCAGAATCATCAAACCCCCATAAGTATCCACGAAAATCACACCGAACACTCGGTTTTTCACACTGATCACGAATCTAACACCCAATTAACTTAACGATTACTTATTCATCACCAAATAATCACCCCATAACATGCTCTTCAATGGTGAAATCTTCAATTCACCATAATTAACCATCAAAATCCACAGAAACATGCGGATTTCAATAATAAACACAAATCCATCATCCAATTAACTTAACACTCACAAAATCATCATAAACCGAATCAAACCATAACCATGCTCTTCCATGGCATATCCTTCAATACACCATAACTTAACACCAAATTACACAGGAAGCTCCCTCTTCCATCAATAAACACGAATTCACCAAGAAATCCACCAATAACATACTAAATTACTCCAGATCTGACCAAAACCCGAAGAACACGAAGAACACAGATTCATACCTTAATCGAAGTATCGAGAGCAGCTCCTGCTTTGATACCAATTGTAGAAACCCGTCACGGATCTAGCCGCTAATACGATACATCGATTATGTACAAGATCTAAACGTTAAATTATTACTTTATTGATAAATATGGATGAATACATTATGGTGGATGGAAATAACTTATGGAGAGCATAATTTAGATCTCGATCTCTCTCTATGTATATACATCTACAAATGAGCATGGATATGCCTATTTATAGGCCAAAGCACCAATTCGTTAATTTATGTCTAATTCGTTATATCTTCATAAACGAATTAGACTCCATTCGTTATGATTCCCTAACGAATGATGATAACTTAACGAACCAGCCTCCATTCGTTATATTACATAACGAATGGGCTTATAAACTTAACGAACTAGCCTAGATTACTACCGAATGGACCAATTCGCTATACAATCCATAGCGAATGACCATTTTACAATAAATAAACAATCTAGACTATGTATACATTATTCGAATGCTACTGACAACAATTTCGTGCACGAACAGTCTTTTATTTATAAAAACTAATATGATTTTTTATAAAAGAATATAAACTCTCTTAATTTAAAAAGAACGCTCTTCAAAAAGATTAAGTATAGAAAAAAACACATTTTTTAAAGCGAAATTCAATGTTTATTAGATAAGAAAAAAAAAACGATTTTCTAAGATTCTTTATTAAAGGCTTTTAAATATACATAAAAAGATAAATAGAAAAGAAAAATTGTTAAACAAAAATAGAATAAAATTGCTTTTATAAAAATAATAATGATAATAAAAGATAACAAAATGACAAAAAAAACAACAAAGGTCTAAATCGTATTAATAAAAACAGAAGGGAGGGGTATGTTCAGTAAAAATGAATGGGACGGGGTACGTTTAGCAGCACCCTATTAAACACAATAATTTAAGATGAACACAACTAAAATTAATATTTCTACTAACATTATTATATATATAAGATAAATAGCAAGAGGTCGGTGTCACAAAATCTTCAAAAACATTAATTTTATGTATTTAAGTAATTCAATTGGTAGTATGGACATGTGATGTTTACGTGGTGTTAAGGATGTTGTGGTTTTTGTTATGTTTTTCTTGACCTTCCTGTGCAAGGTCGAATCTCACGGGATTTTTCGATGATATATATTTTTGTATTTCTCTAATATGTGGGTCTAAAGTATACTCGCTGCCAAAATAATAGATTTTTAGAATAGTTGAATAGTTTTTTAAAGTATTGGTTTTATTCTCTTTGTTTCAAATAAGTTAATGGAATTATTTTTCGAGTGTACTTTTGATATCATAAAGAAACTAACCGATAATGACCGAATTCGTGTCGACCTGGCGCCGCAACGCTCGGGTCTTACTAACTGAATAAGGTTCGTTTTAAATATGTTTTTTTCATAAGCTATATGAGTACCACTATTATTCCAGACGTTTAGTAATTTATTTATTGTGTTTAATGATGGTATTGTAACAAACCTAACCGATACAAACCAAATTTGCGTCACGTTGATCAAAATTGTGCGCGTGTCGATACCATTTGGGCGTTTGTGAGATTATTTATTTTTTGTTTACTACGGATCCTATAAGGGACTTAACCAATAGAACCGAATTCGCGTCGCTACGCCACCACAACGCGGCGGGTTGTAATCTAGTTTAATAAATAATTAATAATGTAATTTTAACATACATTACAACGGATTATATTTAATTTTATTATTTTCATTTGTATGAGTATTTATCCATATATATTGATTAAACAATTTGTCCTGTCTAATTTGACTCAACCGAGAAGAACCAAAATAAATCTTGTCCCCAAGTGATTTCTACAAAAAAAGACAAAAAACAAGTAGTTGCTTGGAACAATATTAAAAATATGCTTAATAAGTTAAGGAAAAGACTAAGAAATTTCACAGCCTCCAAACGTGAGTGATATTCATTTGAGCCGTCGGCTTTGACTACTTACACTATAAATACTAAGCATGTCTCACCAAGCAAAGAGAAGATAAACACACATTCTCATCAAGGCCATTCTTCCTTGAGGTTTATGTTCTTGTATTACTAAATACATATCTACCGAAATATGGGAGCAGGTGGCCGGATGTCAGATTCATCTGATCAGGTGAAAGATGTGCTACAACGTGTACCGATTGATCCACCATTCTCGTTGAGTGATCTTAAGAAAGCAATTCCAGCTCACTGCTTTGAGCGATCGGTCATCCGTTCTTCATACTATGTTGTTCACGATCTTATTATTACCTACGTCTTTTACTACCTTGCAAACACTTACATTCCCTTGGGTCATGTGCATGTACCTAGTTCCTGTGATAGGCGTACATGCTTTCTTCGTTTTGATCACTTATTTGCACCACACCCATCTCTCCTTGCCACACCGAGTGGAACTGGATCAAAGGAGCATTATCCACAATCGATAGAGATTTTGGATTTCTAAACAGGGTGTTCCATGACGTTACACACACTCATGTATTGCATCATCTCATCTCATCTCATCTCATCTCATCTCATATATTCCACACTATCATGCAAAGGAAGCAAGGGACGCAATCAAACCGGTTTTGGGTGGGTACTATAAGATCGATAGGACTCCAATTTTTAAAGCAATGTGGAGAGAGGCTAAGGAATGCATGTACATCGAGCCTGATGAAGATAGCAAGCATAATGGTGTATACTGGTATCATAAGTTGTGATCACCGACACGTGGCAATTTAATTTAATATTATATTGCTATCCATTGTTTATCTCGAATTAGTAAGTTATCGGGGAATGAAGTTTCCCAATTGCACTTATCAGTTCCATTTTTAAAATTTTATGGATAAAAGTTCAATATTCTATCTATAATAAAGTTCAGTTTTCCTCATTGGTTTTGGTTTGTGTTTTTAATACTCAAATAAGATATCAACGACATGTTCAACTTTAATATTTATTATTACTGTTATTATTATTATTATTATTATTATTATTATTATTGATACGTCGGTTTATAATATCTTGATCGAGTTATAAGGTCCATTTATCGAGTTAACTCAAGACGTGAGTAATTACAACCTAAAATCTAAGCATCAGCGTTGATCACATCTTGATTAGGTATTGTTT